>NW_007377885.1:56215-120523 GCF_000475195.1 Diaphorina citri | reverse complement strand
CCATAAACACTTTTTTTTTTTTTTTTTTTTTTTTTTTTTTTTTACCTATCACAAAGTACAGCCTGTCTCCTGTAAATATTTCACACTCCCACAGGCTAGGATTTATAATTTACATCAAATACTAATGTCAATACAGCTCTCTCTCTCCCTCCCTTCTTCTCTCTCCCTCCCTCCTTCTCTCTCCCTATCTCCTTCCCTCTCTTGTTTGCTTTCGGATTTTTTCATCAAGCTGACAAGTTTGGACAGTTTTTTACCTATCACAAAGTACAGCCTGTCTCCTGTAAATATTTCACACTCCCACAGGCTAGGATTTATAATTTACATCAAATACTAAAATGTCAATACAGCTCTCTCTCTCCCTCCCTTCTTCTCTCTCCCTCCTTCTCTCTCCCTATCTCCTTCTCTCTCTTGTTTGCTTTCGGATTTTTTCATCAAGCTGACAAGTTTGGACAAAAATTTTCATTAAAAAAGTTAACAATTTTAATTATTTTTTGCATCAAAAAATATAAACAGAAAGCTTTTCACTTCGGTATCAGCAACCCGATAACTTTCCCGAGTACAAAGTTTTGTTTCCCTCCTAAAGTTTGAATGAAAACGCCTCAAATCTAGCGAAAAAATATCTCAAATCTCGATATAAAAATTTTGTCAGAAGTATTCCCCTCCCGGACCCCGGAGGCTTTGTGATGTTGGGTAGGAGGCACACAAGTTTTATATCAACATATTTGGACAGATGCTGGACCGACTGAGAAAAGCTGCTAGTTAAAATCGGGGTGATGGGTATTTAGGCAGTAGGCAGGTAGCTAGAGATAGGTATTATTTATAGTTCGCTATTAGAGGTATTATTTAAAACCAAACATTGTGTAAATAAAAATCATTCAATTATGTATGTTGCCAGTATTCATTCTTTATTTGTATTGCTGTACGACTGAGAAAAGCTGCTAGTTAAAATCGGGGTGATGGGTATTTAGGCAGTAGGCAGGTAGCTAGAGATAGGTAGGTATTATTTATAGTTCGGTATTAGAGGTATTATTTAAAACCAAACATTGTGTAAATAAAAATCATTCAACTGTATGTTGCCAGTATTCATTCTTTATTTGTATTGCTGTGAAGTTTGGACAAAAATTTTCATTAAAAAAGTTAACAATTTTAATTATTTTTTGCATCGAAAAATATAAACAGAAAGCTTTTCACTTCGGTATCAGCAACCCGATAACTTTCCCGAGTACAAAGTTTTGTCTCCCTCCTAAAATTTGAATGAAAACGCCTCAATCTAGCGAAAAAATATCTCAAATCTCGATATAAAAATTTTGTCAGAAGTGTTCCCCTCCCGGAGCCCGGAGGCTTTGTGATGTTGGGTAGGAGGTACACAAGTTTTATATCAACATAGACGACGCAACTTGGAGCGTGGTTGGTATTTGGACAGATGCTGGACCGACTGAGAAAAGCTGCTAGTTAAAATCGCGGTGATGGGTATTTAGCTATTTAGGCAGTAGGCAGATAGCTAGAGATAGGTATTATTTATAGTTCGCTATTAGCTATTAGAGGTATTATTTAAAACCAAACATTGTGTAATCATTCAACTATGTATGTTGCCAGTATTCCATTCTTTATTTGTATTGCTGTGAAATGAAATGTATTTATTTAGAATTATTTTCTAGCATTTATTTAAATTGAACTTTCTAAGCAGGGCTGGTTTTATGGAGGTTCAAAAGAGCCTAGGTAGGAAGATAACTTGATACAAATTCATCTAAAAATTTTCAAAGTGATCTTGCCCCCTTTATTTCCAACCCTGACACTATCTAGTGTGAAAATTAATAAAAATAAAACAATAAAGCTCTTATAAGTTTTATTACCACGTTCACACGTATTAACGAATTGCCAAATTGTTTTTTAGCGCAATCTACCTTCAGGACAAAATAGCTTCACCATTCCATCACACAAATTGAAAGTAAATAATACAATTTCATTTATTTTATTTTTTATCCACGGTTAGTAAGTTTTTCCTCGAGTTTTACATAAAATAATTAGAGTTTGAGTGTTTAGCCAGTATATTTGGTGCTTTATTTTTATCTAGGTAGCTATGTATTTTTATTGGGGTGTGTTTATATTTAATTGAAAACGGAAAAACAGAATAGGTAATATTTGTTATTTTAAGATATGTTCCAACATAATAGGTAGGTGTAGGTACATAGCATACCTAATACTTGTCAGTGGGGCGAATTTACCTAGATAGGTATTTACCATTTGTTATAGGTCTAAAATTCCATTTTGCTGGGATTTAGGGAGGGGGAATCAATAGATTAACGAAAATGAAATTTTATAAGTTTTTTTTTTTCTTCCAGAAAATTGAATCAAACAATATTGCCTCCTACATTTTCCTTATTTACCGCACAAAAAACATATTGTCCTCCCAATTATTTATTTATTAAGAAAAAAAAAATGGGAGAACTTATTTTGAAAATTGAAAAACTCTCAAATAATACCTACAAGATTAGGTGACTATACATACCTCCCGCTAATACAGAATACAGAATGATGACAATTCCATGATTTACTGCAAATTGAAAAATCCGTCCACAAAGACCTACAACTGTTTTCTTCCTTTCTTTTGCATTTCCCTTATCTGTTTTCTTTCTGTTATATTTCCACAACTGTTTTTCGTATTTCCCATGGAAAGTTACCTCATTGTGATAATGTGAAATCCATTGATATTAAATAATGAGATTCACATCAGGTTCCTACACCAATTTCTTTGTCAGGTGTAATATTCCGATTCTCGTGAAGTGTTAGAATGGGGGAGGTATCGGTTGTTGTAAATAGATACCTACCTACATAATGTGTTTTAAGGAAATTCAATTTCCTTTCATTTTGAATAGTATGCAGTATGCACCTACGCACAAAGTGGAAAAATGCACACCTACGCACAAAGTGGAAAAATGATCCCTAATACCTACCTATTGGTGGAGATGCTAAAAACCTACCTATTAATAATACTAATAATCAGCTCCGTTATATTCTTCTAGTTTTGCCTCGCTAAACTTAATGCTAATGCTATTATAGCCATTGAGAAAGCTCAAGAAAATGAACATCAAAGGGAGCTTTTGTCAGATCAAAATACGATACGGCAGAGCTTTAAAGAGTTTAAAGCTTTCTGTGTGAGTGTGCTAGCCCATTCTAAGTCTGTGTTACTATCAAGAAAAAATGCTGATTTGTATTAGTATGTTATGGTATTTTTTCTTTCGTAGAACCAATAAGTCTAATGACTGAATGGCGTGATTTGAGCTCAAAGTTCTAAACTCTCGGTTGGAAATTATAGGTAAACCATCAACCATCAAAATACGATACGGCAGAGCTTTAAAGAGTTTAAAGCTTTCTGTGTGAGTGTGCTAGCCCATTCTAAGTCTGTGTTACTATCAAGAAAAAATGCTGATTTGTATTAGTATGTTATGGTATTTTTTCTTTCGTAGAACCAATAAGTCTAATGACTGAATGGCGTGATTTGAGCTCAAAGTTCTAAACTCTCGGTTGGAAATTATAGGTAAACCACCTATAACTTCCAAGGTTTTTAGTAAAGCTACAAGTATCCCTATACTCAGTACTCCCATTAAAAGCTGAGAAGGGAGAGTGAGAAGACTGAGTTCAAATTATGGCACTCTTCATGGATTTGACCAAGAAAACACTTTGGTTGTGCAAGCTAGCACGCCCTACAAGCTACAAATATAAATGTTAGGTACCTACGCAGACTTTGAACCTATACCTTCCTGCTACATGAGTACAGAAATAAAATATTTCTTCTCCTTTTTATTTGAAGTCTGTAATAAGGTAGGTATTAAAAAAGAGTGTAAGTTTGTGCTTACTTTTAATATTAAAGTAAACTTTTGTACCGTAAGAAAAATACATCTTCTTTTTATATTTGCCTAGTCTTGAGGAAAAATGGAAAACGAATCCTTTTATGTGGGTACCCTTTTCAGGGAAATCAGAAACCTAGGCTGGGAACTTGGCATATTCAGCTCCGTTTGAAAAATATTTCCCAAAGCACTCAAAAGCAGACTAAATTTATAATTTTTACTTTCTTAAACATATTTCTCCTATGAATTGTATGATTCTGGAAATATCAGCGTTAGTAGGTAGTTACGAAGATCGGAAATCAAAGTCATAAAGGTAAAATAAGGAACAAACTGCTGCAATGCTTGAAAAATTTCCCATTAAATATATGAGACCTTGTTTAGACTGCTGGGGTAAAGGGACTTTTTAGTCCTATTCGGGTAGGATAAACAGGATATAATCTATTCTATTCACATGCACATGCACTAAGTAGGTAGGTAAGTAAAGACTAGATAGCGTTGGAAAAATATTTCCAAAAGCACTCAAAAGCAGACTAAATTTATAATTTTTACTTTCTTAAACATATTTCTCCTATATTTGGTTGGTTATGATTATGAATTTTATGATTCTGGAAATATCAGCGTTAGTAGTTATATAGGTACGAAGATCGGAAATCAAAGTCATATAAAGTTAAAATAAGTAACAAACTGGTGCGATGCTTGAAAAATTTCCCATTAAATATATGAGACCTTGTTTAGACTGTTGGGGTAAAGGGACTTTTTAGTCCTATTCGGGTAGGATAAACAGGATATAATCTATTCACATGCAAAGACTATAGATAGGGACAAAAAGTCATTCTCTTAGCATTAACTAAGTAAGGACTACATAGGGACAAAAATTCTCTTACCGTCCTTATTCATCGCAGACATGAAGCACTTGTTCAGTCGACACGCCCTACACTGATTCCTATGGGTCTTGTCTATGGGACAATGACCCTTTAGGTCCCCCTGGGCCTTGCACGTGTAGACGCGGTTTCGGTGGATACTCCTCTTGAAAAATCCGGAGCAACCGTCACAGCTGTAGATCCCGTAGTGTTTGCCTGAACTGCGATCTCCGCACACTTTGCAGGGAATGTCTAGGAGGCGATCCCCTGTAATAGAATAGAATAATAATAAGGAAATAATAGTACTTATTTATACTGCTCGAATAGGACTGAAAAGTCCCTTTACTCCAGCAGTGGGCATACCTCCCGCTAATACAGAATACAGAATGATGACAATTCCATGATTTACTGCAAATTGAAAAATCCGTCCACAAAGACCTACAACTGTTTTCTTCCTTTCTTTTGCATTTCCCTTATCTGTTTTCTTTCTGTTATATTTCCACAACCGTTTTTCATATTTCCCATGGAAAGTTACCTCATTGTGATAATGTGAAATCCATTGATATTAAATAATGAGATTCACATCAGGTTCCTACACCAATTTCTTTGTCAGGTGTAATATTCCGATTCTCGTGAAGTGTTAGAATGGGGGAGGTATCGGTTGTTGTAAATAGATACCTACCTACATAATGTGTTTTAAGAAAATTCAATTTACTTTCATTTTGAATAGGCAGTTATAGTTATGCACCTACGCACAAAGTGGAAAAAAGATCAAAATTCGTGAGATTTTTCCTGGAACCTGCTACCTGTTTGCAAGATAACCCGCCCAAGACGAGGATTTTTCAAGTATCTACTATTATTAGTAACAAATTTAGGTAGGTATTAGAGGATTTTCCATAGGTACCTAGGCATACCCTACCTAATACCTACCTATTGGTGGAGATGCTAAACCTACCTATTAATAATACTAATAATCAGCTCCGTTATATTCTTCTAGTTTTGCCTCGCTAAACTTAATGCTAATGCTATTATAGCCATTGAGAAAGCTCAAGAAAATGAACATCAAAGGGAGCTTTTGTCAGATCAAAATACGATACGGCAGAGCTTTAAAGAGTTTAAAGCTTTCTGTGTGAGTGTGCTAGCCCATTCTAAGTCTGTGTTACTATCAAGGAAAAATGCTGATTTGTATTAGTACGTTATGGTATTTTTTCTTTCGTAGAACCAATAAGTCCAATGACAGAATGGCGTGATTTGAGCTCAAAGTTCTAAACTCTCGGTTGGAAATTATAGGTAAACCACCTATAACTTCCAAGGTTTTTAGTAAAGCGACAAGCTACAAGTATCCCCATACTCAGTACTCCCATTAAAAGCTGAGAAGGGAGAGTGAGAAGACGGAGTTCAAATTATGGCACTCATCATGGATTTGACCAAGAAAACACTTTGGTTGTGCAAGCTAATACGCCCTACAAGCTACAAATTCCATACCTCGGCTGGGATTGAACCCACGCCCTCCTGTTTACCAGGCGAGCGCCTTGACCACTACACCACCGAGGCAGGTATATTATGAATATACCGAACATACCGAATATATGAATATACCGAATATATGAATATAATATTATGAATATACCGAGGCACCGAGAATAGAATATATTATGAATATACCTTGTTTATTCCATACCTCGGCTGGGATTGAACCCACGCCCTCCTGTTTACCAGGCGAGCGCCTTGACCACTACACCACCGAGGCAGGTATATTATGGATATACCGAATATATGAATATACCGAATATATGAATATACCGAGATTACCGAGGCACCGAGAATAGAATATATTATGAATATACCTTGTTTACCCTGCTCGAATGAAAATAAAAAGTCCCTTTACCCCAACAATCTAAACAAGGTCTTGTGTATTTTATGGGTTTAACAACATAATACAGGGTCCGGCAGAAAAAGCGAACGGTTTTCATTTGCCTATAACTTCGTTAAAACTTATCAGAAACTGGCAATATTGGTATCGCTGTGTTCCTCAGAGTCTGAGTTTTTGAAAAAGTGGATTCGCGGAAACCGGAGCATCGTACATTTGCCAAGGTCTTGTGTATTTTATGGGTTTAACAACATAATACAGGGTCCGGCAGAAAAAGCGAACGGTTTTCATTTGCCTATAACTTCGTTGAAACTTATCAGAAACTGGCGATTTTGGTATCGTTGTGTTCCTGAGAGTCTGAGTTTTTGAAAAAGTGGATTCGCGGAAAGCGGAGCATCGTACATTTGGTTGCAGAGACATTTCTAAAAAATCGTGTTTTTTGACAATTACTCAGAGGATTTTTTGTATCCATCAGTTAAAAAATTACCAGAGAATAAAAACCACCGTCTCATTTCACACTGTTGTGCAGTGCTAATTGTGAAAAAAAAAAATAGCAAAAACAAAGTTAGTGTGTTAAATATTTTATTAAAACGAAAGTTTCTAAGTGTAAAAACCCCTTCAAGTTTTTTAGAACGAAAAATTTCCTCTCCCATATTAAAAAAAAAAATGCTGAAAAATTGAAAAGTTAGAAGACCAAGCTCTTCCGATCTCAGAAAGTTCACTTGAAGTTTAAACCCTCATACCTCACAATATGTTGTCCTACGGGAATGTTTTTGGGCAATTTATGTTTAGTAGGTACTTTTTTATTTTTTATTTTAGTACTTTTTGTTACCTAGATAGGTATTACCTACGATCTATTTATCTATCATGATAAGTAATACCATTGTTTGACTTCAACTCCAGCCCTCGTAGAGTAAACAACCCTCTCGCGATTTTTGGTCTGATGGTACGAATCTGAGTATTCCTGAAAGCTCACCAAATTTTCTTTGTTGAAAGTCCAATCTGAATTGAAATACATTTTATGTAGGTAATATGATAACTTGATAACACACCTAACTGAATAATTTTCTCAAACACGTCACTGAACTTCAGTTTCGAATGATTATTTTCCCTCATTTAACACTATATGATAACACACCTAACTGAATAATTTTCTCAAACACGTCACTGAATTTCAGTTTCGAATGATTATTTTCCCTCATTTAACACTTCGTGTTGTAATTTCGTTGTAACATCAATGAAACTTTTTCGGTCAGCTTGTTTTGTGTCTTTCTACACTTCTTTTCGTGCCATTTTTTGTCTTCTCATTCTCCCTACCAAACAGAAATGTATTCAGAGTGGCAAGTTTGAAAAACATCTCTGTTTTCAATGAAAGCTGTTGTCCTCACCAAAAAAGGTTTAGTAATTTACAAACTTATTTCAAAGATGGCTCAGCTTTTTGATCTTCTCGGATCGGTAAGAGAATGTAGTAACACGCGAAGAAGAGATCAGAAATATCGACTGTCTTATTGTTGTCCTAATACTCTGCCAATGATGTTTTCCTCACAAAGAAAGATACATCAAAAATAAGAGGGCTTAGTTGGAATTTGTACTTCAAAAGAGCAAGACACAATGGAAACTGCCAATGATGTTTTCCTCACAAAGAAAGATACATCGAAAATAAGAGGGCTTAGTTGGAATTTGTACTTCAAAAGAGCAAGACACAATGGAAATTTCAGTGGTCAAAGAGTAAGCTTTTTGATCTTCTCGGATCGGTAAGAGAATGTAGTAACACGCGAAGAAGAGATCAGAAATACCGACTGTCTTATTGTTGTCCTAAAGTTTGAAAAACATCTCTGTTTTCAATGAAAGCTGTTGTCCTCACCAAAAAAGGTTTAGTAATTTACAAACATATTTCAAAGATGGCCCAGCTTTTTGATCTTCTCGGATCGGTAAGAGAATGTAGTAACACGCGAAGAAGAGATCAGAAATACCGACTGTCTTATTGTTGTCCTAATATACTCTGCCAATGATGTTTTCCTCACAAAGAAAGATACATCGAAAATAAGAGGGCTTAGTTGGAATTTGTACTTCAAAAGAGCAAGACACAACAGAACTTTCAGTGGTCAAAGAGTAAGTATTCATACCTAATATTGACGAATAAACGAATTAGAGACCATCACCCCGGTGTATAGCAGATACAAAAAGACTCTTTTCTTTATTCTGCTATCGCCATTCGGCGAAAGCTAAAGCCGCTACAACAACAATAATAAACGAATATGGAGAAAGAGGCGGCGAAAGCTAAAGCCGCTACAACAACAACAACAACAACAACAACAACAACAACAACAACAACAACAACAACAACATCAGCAGATAAGAGTACCTAAGCTGTTATCAGTACCTACATTCATTTTTAGTGGATGTGTTAAAAGTTTCTAAGCTGCAGATAATAATAGTATCATATAAAGCATTAATTTATCAGTAATATTTAATTTTTAGTGATGTGCCCAATGCTCCCAAGACAATACAAACTTGAAGAATGTTAAGATAAGTCTTATCAGTACATAATTTAGTTAATTAGTAGATGTGTTTCAAAAACAAAGTGTAAGTTCAATGAAATAATTATGATATCTTACCTTATACAGTAGGTGAAACTGTGGGAATCGAAGTAAAGACAGCAGTCACGTGAGTTTATAATTAACACTGGGAAAACGGAAAACAACTGAAAATAGATAACTTCTAACACTTGATGAGGACAAAAATTAAAATCTATGAAACTATTCTTCCTAGTAGATAATTTTACTGGAAAAAGGAGTTAAATAAAAATTTACATTAAAAAAGACCTCTAAAAGTTTGATCAAAAATAATTAAATTAATGAAAACTCAAAAAATCCTTGGGTAGACCTTAGGCAATTAAACGGTCTATTCAAAGTCCAAAGAGGACAGTGATTGGAAAGGAACTGTGAGCTCTAACTTGCGGACCAAAGTGTTGAAAAGTTCGAAGCTAAATGGAAAATGTTCAAATGTTGCAAGCACAAAGTTGAGTCTGGAGAGAAAAATAAGGAGAGAAATCATAAAAAAGGGTGGGAACTGGGACACATGATGAGCGCGGAGCCTTTGCAAGGGGTGGAGCTTAGTGCTTATTATTATATTTATTTTATATTTAACATTTAGCTAGGAGTACATAGTTTTATTTATTTACTGCTCAAAGTTATATCTAGTAGTATCTTTATAGCATGATATGTGTACATATGTAGTACCCTTTGCAAGGGGTGGAGCTTAGTGCTTATTATTATATTTATTTTATATTTAACATTTAGCTAGGAGTACATAGTTTTATTTATTTACCGCTCAAAGTTATATCTAGTAGTTTATAGCATGATATGTGTACATATGTAGTATACATTAGTATGTAGTTATGTACATGGGTGTTTAAAAGATTCACTTTAGTTTCATGATGTAGGAAAACATTATAGTGATACTCAATGGTCTTAATGCGATAGTTCTTTTACAACTTTAAATGCACTAGCTCTTGGTGTATTATCACTGAAGTTAATTAACGTCATGCTTGGTTGGTATATGGATATGGTCGGCCGTCGAGTACATCTCATTGCTCTCATGTGCAGATATTTTTTTAATTCATTATTTTTATTCTTAAAAAAAAAATCCAATAGGTACTAATTATTTAGGTTTTCGGTTAAAAATATAAAATTGTTCCATTGCAGGTAGGTACGTATACCTATCACTTTTTTAGGTCCCAGTCTTACTCTACATGTGATCATCATGTTTTTAGCCTAACACTCTAACCATTCGAACAGGTCATTTCAACCGAAAAATAAACACCATTCAAGTACCTACCTCGCAGAGGATTTTTTTCTTTCAAAGAAACATCAACACGAAAAAAAGGAAAAGGAATTAGTGAAAAATTATCCGACCAGAAAAAGAGGGCAAAAAAACGACCTTTTCAACGTGAAAAATGGTGTTTATAAAAGTAAGTGATAAAAAAGACGGAGAGAAAAAAAGGACTGAAAGGAAAAGAGGAAGTGTCTGGAGTGACCATCAGAAAGTTCACTTGAAGTTTAAACCCTCATACATTTGAACAGTGGCGGATGGGGGAATGTTTTTGGGCAATTCATGTTTTTTTTTAACATTTTATCCTCTAAACTAAATCACTACATGAGTTATACAACGAAACCAGACCAAATCACTAAGCAGCCCAAGACATCTGGTTTCGTTGTATAACTCATGTAGTGATTTAAAGGATAAATGTTAAAAAAAATAATAAAAAAAAAAAAACTTTCAAAATTCATGTTTAGTAGGTACTTTTTGTTACCTGTGCAAGTGTCCATGTCCATGTACTATGACTAGTACCTACGATCTATTTATTTATCATGATAATACCATTGTTTGACATCAACTCCAGCGCTCGTAGAGTAAACAACCCTCTCGCGATTTTTGGTCTGATGGTATTCGTCTCTCGCGTGTTAACTTAATCATTTTTTGATTGATGTTTGTAAACAAGAGTGAGACGTTACCTTCTGATCTCTCTCTCTCTCTCCCTTTTCCCTCTCTCTCTCCCTCTTCCCTCTCTTTCTTTCTACCCCGTGTAGCATGTCATGTGTATCTAATTTAAAGGATAAGTAAAAAAAAAAAAAAAAAAAAAAAAACTTTCAAAATTCATGTTTAGTACTTTTTGTTACCTGTGCAAGTGTCCATGTACTATGACTAGTACCTACGATCTATTAATACCTAATACCATTGTTTGACATCAACTCCAGCGCTCGTAGAGTAAACAACCCTTTCGCGATTTTTGGTCTGATGGTACGAATCTGAGTATTCCTGAAACCTCACCAAATTTTCTTTGTTGAAAGTCCAATCTGAATTGAAATACATTTTATGTAGGTAATATGATAACACACCTAACTGAATAATTTTCTCAAACACGTCACTGAATTTCAGTTTCGAATGATTATTTTCCCTCATTTAACCGTGACTATGTGGACATTTTCACTCTTGCCAATGGATATGTGGAGGGTTTTTCGGAAGAAGGGAAAGAAAAATGGATATATGTGGCGTGGAGATTGTTTTTCTGTGGAAGGGGAGAAAATGGGAGCAAACATACATCGCGACATTTTCACTCTCCTTTTCACTTGAAAGTTTGAGAGGGTTTGATGGGACAAGCATGGGTCATGGGTCACGTACTCTTGTGTAAGGCCAGCCACTCACTATCAGGTAGACCTGACAGGTACACCTGATCAGGTCCGCATGTCACGTCTAACTGATACCTGATGAGCACACACATTATCAGATAGACCTGACAGGCCGACTTGATCGGGTGTACCTGTCAGGTCTACCTGATAGTGAATGGCTAACCTAAGGGTTTTCGGCTGAAGGCATACTCAAAGAAGTGTATGGACCACGGGCGAATTTCTGATTTACGAATTTGTACGTATATTGTTCCGTAGCTGGGTTGGTTGAGATGACTTTGCCTAATCGGGTTGTTCAAAGGAGTTCTAGACCTTGAAAAAACTATGACAGAATTGGACCGAGAAAAAATTGCGTCCCTTATTGGGCAACGGGAGGCTTTTTAAACTTCATGAAAAACATCAAAATTTTGGGCATGTACCTACCACATCCAAGCTTTCCAGCCCCTAAATATCAGTTTCTCTCACACACACTTTCTCTCTCTCTCTCTCTTTCTCTCGTCTCTCGCGTGTTAACTTAATCATTTTTTGATTGATGTTTGTAAACAAGAGTGAGACGTTACCTTCTGATCTCTCTCTCTCTCCCTCTCCCCTTTCTCTCTCTCCCTTTTCCCTCTCTCTCTCCCTCTTCCCTCTCTTTCTTTCTACCCCGTGTAGCATGTCATGTGTATCTAATACGAATATTTCTGCTGAGCTTCTTTGCTCTCTCCTCTCTCTTTCTCTCGCCCATGTGATCTCTGTCTTCTTGTTGTCTCACTCGTTTTCTATTTACTACATTTCCTACTGGGTGATAAGACAGCAAAAACGGTGAAATGTTTAAGGAAACACTTGAGCACCAAGATTCCTTGCAATCCATGCCATTTTCCAGCCAAGCGCCAACTATTGAGCTAAAGAAACAGGACAAACCAGCAACTTGAGGATGACTCATGACTAAGTGCGACGTAACAATGAAGGCATCAGATCCTCTTCCTGACAATATTGACGTAAGGCTCCTCTCTCTTTCTCTCGCCCATGTGATCTCTGTCTTCTTGTTGTCTCACTCGTTTTCTATTTACTACATTTCCTACTGGGTGATAAAACAGCAAAAACGGTGAAATGTTTAAGGAAACACTTGAGAACCAAGATTCCTTGCAATCCATGCCATTTTCCAGCCAAGCGCCAACTATTGTGCTAAAGAAACAGGACAAACCAGCAACTTGAGGATGACTAATGACTGAGTGTGACGTAACAATGAAGGCATCAGATCCTCTTCCTGACAATATTGACGTAAGTAGTAATCATTGAAGTCAAGCAACGTCATTAGAGATATGAGCTTACGACATTGCGTCGTGAGGTCGAATTCATCAGGCCAAACTCTGCCTCTACACAGTTGGCAAATACATACATCAGTTACTTTCTTAATTTTTCGTACAATAAGAAATTGAAACTCTGTCAGTCTTAGGAAGAAAGCAATACATTGGAAAAATAGAGTACAACAAGCTGAAGGAAAAACATCATTACTGACGGAGTTATTTTTCTGGAGTAAAAAAAAAAGTAAAAAATTGTGCTCACCCCCCAATATTCCCTTACTCCCCCCTCGCCTTGGAGAAAGTAGCTTTTCATTTTTGTCTCCAGCTGCGTTCTGTTTATTTACCTCCGTCTTACCTTGACTGCCCGCAGGGGAACAAATCTAATTTACTTTCAGGTGCTCTTTCGTTTCTTGTTGTTTTCACTCTTGCCAATGGATATGTGAAGGGTTTTTCGGAAGAAGGGAAAGAAAAATGGATATATGTGGCGTTGGAGATGGTTTTTCTGTGGAAGGGGAGAAAATGGGAGCAAACATACATCGCGACATTTTCACTCTCCTTTTCACTTGAGAGTTTGAGAGGGTTTGATGGGACAAGCATGGGTCACGGGTCACGTACTCTTGTGTAAGGCCAGCCACTCACTATCAGGTAGACCTGACAGGTACACCTGATCAGGTCCGCATGTCACGTCTTACTGATACCTGATGAGCACACACATTATCAGATACACCTGACAGGCCGACTTGATCGGGTGTACCTGTCAGGTCTACCTGATAGTGAATGGCTAACCTAAGGGTTTTCGGCTGAAGGCATACTCAAAGAAGTGTATGGACCACGGGCGAATTTCTGATTTACGAATTTGTACGTATATTGTTCCGTAGCTGGGTTGGTTGAGATGACTTTGCCTAATCGGGTTGTTCAAAGGAGTTCTAGACCTTGAAAAAACTATGACAGAATTGGACCGAGAAAAATTGCGTCCCTTATTGGGCAACGGGAGGCTTTTTAAACTTCACGAAAAACATCAAAATTATGGGCATGTACCTACCACACCCAAGCTTTCCAGCCCCTAAATATCAGTTTCTCTCACACACACTTTCTCTCTCTCTCTTTCTCTCGTCTCTCGCGTGTTAACTTAATCATTTTTTGATTGATGTTTGTAAACAAGAGTGAGACGTTACCTTCTGATCTCTCTCTCTCTCTCTCTCTCTCTCCCTTTTCCCTCTCTCTCTCCCTCTTCCCTCTCTTTCTTTCTACCCCGTGTAGCATGTCATGTTTTGCTGGAGGTTTTTAATTCCGACCAATATTACAAAGTGTGAGAAAGAGCTTCCTCCGAATTTTCTCTTTCTCACCAAAAAGTCTTCATTCAACAAACACCTTTTTAGGATGATAATAATAAAAGTACTCGGATAAGTCTAACGATCCCATACCTCAGAAGGAAGCTCCTCTAGGTACACCAGCCCATTTAGCTTGGAGGGTAGCGCTTCTGCCTTGTAAACTCTAGGTCGCGGGTTCGATTTCCACCCTGGACCAAATATATCCCAAACAGACAAGGTTCGTTCTCAGAATGGCTGGATTTCTCCTATCCTGTAATCCTCCTTTCTAGGCTTAACTCCAAACACAAAAAGCCCATTCAGACGTTTAGGTGTAGGGACAAACAGCCCTAAAGGATGGGTTAAGCTTCTACGAATCTCCGTTGTCCTTCTATCAAACCACACTAACAAACAATTCTGCTAATAATTTTTAAAATGGGGACCTACCTGTTCCCATTCTATCCACTGAACATAATGGGAGACTGCTCCCACCAGACGAAATACGGCCTGAAATGAGCAAGCAGACAGATGAAGAGAGCGTTAAGAGATAGGTACATAGTAATAGCCTTTGTTTGTACATTAAATGGAAATAATACATGCCATAGGATTTTTAAACAATAAATTAATTGAAATTCAGATTAACTAGAATCTGAGGCTTACGTTAAGAGATAAAGCAAATAATTTCATTTTGTCATTATTAGTGGATGTGTCAAAATGCTCTTAGGTATAAGATTTAGAATAAAATTTAATAGTGAATGTGCCAAACTCCTATAGATTTAGAGCCCGTTTCCACTTGTCGTCCGAGAAAAAAATCGTGTCTTGTGTAGGGGAAACACTCTTATTTAAGCATTGCCTACTGGGCATTTTGTGTCGTTCGGGGGAAAAAAAATCGGATGAAAATCACGACAAGTGGGAATGGGCTCTATCTATGTACTTAGATAAGAGTTATAAACAGAAATTTATTAATTTTGAAGGAACTAATCAACGCGGGAGACCCAGGAAAGAGTACATAAGAGATGTGGAGAACGATATGGGATGCCAGAACTACATGGAGCTGAAGCGACTAGCTCAAAATCGGAATGAATGGAGGAGAAGAACTAAACTGCTGCTGCCAACCAATCGCCAGATTGTAACCTGAGAGAGAGAGAGAGTTAGTGGATGTGCCAAATTCTCGTAAGAGACCTAAGATAAAGATGATTGGACTATGTTTTCTACTGTCCTCATATCTCCAAATGAAGTTTTATTTAATGTATCAAAAACGCCAAAATACTTACACATGATACATTCACACAATACAAACATGAAGAAAGACAGTCAGTTATCATTAGTTTAAAATTATTGGTGGATGTGCCAAATACCCCTAAGATGCAGATAGTACAAAAATGCATGTTTAGATAAGAATCTATCAGCAGATAAGAGTACCTAAGCTGTTATCAGTACCTACATTCATTTTTAGTGGATGTGTTAAAAGTTTCTAAGCTGCAGATAATAAAAGTATCATATAAAGCATTAATTTATCAGTAATATTTATTTTTAGTGATGTGCCCAATGCTCCCAAGACAATACAAACTTGAAGAATGTTAAGATAACTCTTATCAGTACATAATTTAGTTAATTAGTAGATGTGTTTCAAAAACAAAGTGTAAGTTCAATGAAATAATTAAGATATCTTACCTTATACAGTAGGTAAAACTGTGGGAATCGAAGTAAAGAGAGCAGTCACGTGAGTTTATAATTAACACTGGGAAAACGGAAAACAACTAAAAATAGATAACTTCTAACACTTGATGAGGACAAAAATTAAAATCTATGAAACTATTCTTCCTAGTAGAAGCTCTCTCGCTTTCTCAATTAACACATCAACGCTTGTCTCGATCTACTTTGAAATGTAGAACAAAGACGCTGGGCCGGGCCATGAGATAGAGAGAAAGATGAAGAAGAACCAAGTGGAAAAGGAGGTGGAATGAGAAGCTCTCTCGCTTTCTCAATTAACACATCAACGCTTGTCTCGATCTACTTTGAAATGTAGAACAAAGACGCTGGGCCGGGCTATGAGATAGAGAGAAAGATGAAGAAGAACCAAGTGGAAAAGGAGGTGGAGGAGAACGGGACGAAAAAGAAGAACTGGGAGAAGGAGATGACCAAGAAAGAGAACTGGCTAAAGGAGAAGAAGAATTGAGTTAAGATGGAGAACTTACTTACTTACTTACTTTACTTTCCGTGTCCTCTTCTCTCTCAAGCCTTGAATTTCCAGTACTCCGCGACGTAGAGGGTGCGATCGTTTGCTGCTAGTAGGTGCTATTCCTGCGATAGAGTAAATTTTACTCTATCGCATACATAAGTAAATACAACAGGAAAAACAAGTAAAAAGAACAACCCTACGATAGAGTAAATTTAGAGAAGGAGAAGAAGAAATAAAATTGAACTGATGTTGGATGCCTACATTAATTTAGATTAAAAGTGTACAATTTTCTCACCTTTCTTCAAGACTCCTAAAAAATGAATCTAAATTCTAAAAGCAGGCACAGTGGCATATAGACAGCGGATTTACCAATTTCCATAACATGCCTTATGTCCAATTTGTGTTCTGATGTGCTCACAACTCATGACAAAAGCTTTCTTTGAAATATGTTTCAGAACTTCTTCCAAATTTCGAACGTCACATCCCGCCAAGGAAAAAAGGAAAATAATACTCGTACTTTCCTTGAACCCTGGGACTATGGCCTCCGCTGAAACAGTCCTCCTGATATCGGGTGGTGCTATTCCTGCGATAGAGTAAATTTTACTCTATCGCATACATAAGTAAATACAACAGGAAAAACAATAAAAAGAACAACCCTACGATAGAGTAAATTTAAAGAAGGAGAAGAAGAAAAAAAATTGAACTGATGTTGGATACCTACATGAATTTAGATTAAAAGTGTACAATTTTCTCACCTTTCTTCAAGACTCCTAAAAAATGAATCTAAATTCTAAAAGCAGGCACAGTGGCATATAGACAGCGGATTTACCAATTTCCATAACATGCCTTATGTCCAATTTGTGTTCTGATGTGCTCACAACTCATGACAAAAGCTTTCTTTGAAATATGTTTCAGAACTTCTTCCAAATTTGAATCGAACGTCACATCCCGCCAAGGAAAAAAGGAAAATAATACTCGTACTTTCCTTGAACCCTGGGAGTCATTGAGACGAAAAATTGATAGCAATAAAGCAAACAAGTAAAACTCGAAGAGGAACGGAAAGTATTGTGTGTGTACTGTGGACACAGAAATATTCCCATTATTTCCAACAAAAGTGCTGACAAGGGATCAGAAAGCAAAATATAAAAGCTGAAAGATAATACAGGGTTACGTGCGCTTGCAGCTGGTTGCTGACAGTCCTTGGACTACATTGTCGAAGGTTTTGTAGAGCTCCATATCGTTGGGATAGATGGTCAGATAGATAAATGAAGTAGATAAAGTTACCATCCGTACACTGCGGTCCTTGGACTTCTTTTTGTGATGGCTACCATCTTACCCTACTATAGGTATACATACAGGGTTACGTGCGCTTGCAGCTGGTTGCTGACAGTCCTTGGACTACATTGTCGAAGGTTTTGTAGAGCTCCATATCGTTGGGATGGATGGTCAGATTAATATAAATGAAGTGGATAAAGTTACCATCCGTACACTGCGGTCCTTGGACTTCTTTTTGTGATGGCTACCATCTTACCCTACCCTAAACACTATTCTGGCAGAAATCTGTACGTTAATAGGGAAAAATTTTAGAAGAAATTTTTGGTTCTAAATTTTAAAGCAACTTAAACTAGAAATATACCATGTTTGCCTCACTAGAAGACGACTCTCCCTTTTCGCTCTCTCTTCTTCTCTTTGTGACTTGCCTCTCGTATTTGCTACTTACATCAAAATGTTTCATCTCATCTCTCTCCCCCCTCTCTCTCTCTTTCTCTCGCTCTCTCTCTCTCTCTCTCTCTCTCTCTCTCTCGCTGTATCTCTTTTATTTACGTCTATTGTTGCTTCACTGGAAATGCCCTCTACTTGTGAAGCTCTCTCTGCGTGTAAACAATACAAGACGGAGAACACGCATAAGCCTCGGCTGATACACAGAGAGGACTTGGGAGAAGAAAGAAGAGGAAACGGAAGAGAAGGAGGAGGAGAATATTGAGGAGGAGGAAGAGAGGGAAGAGAAGAAGAAGAAGGATCAGCAACATAAGCAGCAGAAGAAAAAGAGGACGAAGAAAGAAAGAAAATATCGTGATATGAAAAGTGTCCTTGTTTTAGCTCCATTCTAAGCAGGAAAGGCCCAGTTTTCATTCTAAAAAATAAGGGAAATCTGTAATCTCATGAGAAAGAGAAAGGAACGAGAGAGAAAGAAAGAGAGAGAGAGAGGGAGGGATAGAGAGAGAGAAGGAAGAGGGAATTTACGTCTATTGTTGCTTCACTGGAAATGCCCTCTACTTGTGAAGCTCTCTCTGCGTGTAAACAATACAAGACGGAGAACACGCATGAGCCTCGGCTGATACACAGAGAGGACTTGGGAGAAATAAAGAAGAGGAAACGGAAGAGAAGGAGGAGGAGGAGAAGATTGAGGAGAGGAGGAGGAGAAGAAGAAGAAGAAAAGAAGAATCAGCAACATAAGCAGCAGAAGAAAAAGAAGACGAAGAAAGAAAGAGAATATCGTGATATGAAAAGTGTCCTTGTTTTAGTTCCACTCTAACACGCAGGAAAGGCCCAGTTTTCATTCTAAAAAATAAGGGAAATCTGTAACCTCATGAGAAAGAGAAAGGAACGAGAGAGAAAGAAAGAGAGAGAGAGAGGGAGGGATAGAGAGAGAGAAGGAAGAGAGGGAGAGAGAGATCATAAATATTCCGCGGAAAAGTAAGAAAATTGCGAGAAAACAAAGTGGAAATGTCGCGAGTTTCAACAATGTCGCGTTTTTGAAAACAAAATTATGCGGACCTTTTCAGTCCTACGATAAGGAAAACTGAAATACGGGGCACATATCTGTATCGTAGCATGCCCAACCTGTAGTATGCCCCTCATCAGATGGGAGAGAACAGACACAATACTCACCATTTTGGTGTATAGTGTATGGTCAATACGAAATCACCAGAAACTCGTTAGAAGTTTGATAGAAAGAACTGTAACAACGGAGATCTTATCGTCCCGGAATTAAAGAAGAACAGGATAGAAGAAAGCCAGCCGTTCCGAGAACGAATCTTGTTTGTTTAGGATAAAGTTCGCCCCGGGAGGGAATCTGAACCGCGGGCTTTGCCGCGGTCTAGAACATACAGGACTAAACTGTTAGCATAATGGAACAACTTGTTCCAAGCTGACAGTCTAAATAAAGCACTACTTGTACTTATACTAGGCTTGCACGACCATTCTTGTTTGGGTTCATGAGAACTGCACAGGCCGTCAAGCAAATATTGACGCTTGTGTAGGGAACATTCATTACGTCGTCATGTTCAGTGAAACCAAAAATATCCGCTCTCATTATGCGCCGACATGATTCGATAACTTTACTTTGGTTTTGCAATAAGCGAGCTGGCGGTGTGCGCTTAAAACAACATTGCATTAACATTATTCTAATATTGTTCATTGTGTTAACGTTATTCTAATATTGCTCCTAACACCGTAATACTCTTTGCGTTATTAATCAATTAGGGAAAGCGATTTGTTTGTTTTCTAGAAAGTAGAAAGAAAAAGGGCCCTGGTTATATGTGTGCAGAAGTTAGGTTTCTCGCATAGTGACAAATTTTCTTTGAAACAATTATACTCGTAGTTTTGTGATTAACTACCTATTTATTTCGAAACTATTTTTCAAATCCTAATCCTACTAATCAGTTGTTTCAACGGTACTTATTGTTTACTAAACGGTACTAAATTGTTACGTGCGATAATTAAAGTGCCTCCAGAGAGCTCTATGGTGTGTCAACTCCTCCCAGTCGTTCAGCTCCCATCGGTTGCATAGTCTCTTCATCTCTCGGCAAGTGATTCACATATCCCTAAACGCCATCTGGGTGAGTGAGTCATAATTAAACTGCCCGTCACCATGTCTGAGTCCCACTCTAAAATGCAACCAACCGTACAGCTATTATTTCTCCTCGCGTACTGCGCTCTCCTGGCCGCCTGTCACAGCCACATCTACCGCGTCACCCTCTACGCCGGGTCAGAGCAACTCGGCCGCTCTCTCGATCTGGCAGGCAACTTGTGTATAAATTTACAATGTCATTTTTCTAGCAATATTCCAAGTAGGTAGATCACTCACGTTTTAGCACTCACGACAAGTAGAATGTGAGAACTATTTAGTATCTACAATTCTACATAAGTGACAAATTTTCTTTGAAACAATTATACTCGTAGTTTTGTGATTAACTACCTATTTATTTCGATTTTCTAAGAACTATTTTTCAAATTCTAATCCTACTAATCAGTTGTTTCAACGGTACTTATTGTTTACTAAACGGTACTAAATTGTTACGTGCGATAATTAAAGTGCCTCCAGAGAGCTCTATGGTGTGTCAACTCCTCCCAGTCGTTCAGCTCCCTGTTGCATGGTCTCTTCATCTCTCGGCAAGTGATTCACATATCCCTAATACGCCATCTGCGTGAGTGAGTCATAATTAAACTGCCCGTCACGTGCGATAATTAAAGTGCCTCCAGAGAGCTCTATGGTGTGTCAACTCCTCCCAGTCGTTCAGCTCCCTGTTGCATGGTCTCTTCATATCTCGGCAAGTGATTCACATATCCCTAATACGCCATCTGCGTGAGTGAGTCATAATTACCGTGTCTGAGTCCCACTCTAAAATGCAACCAACCGCACAGCTATTTCTCCTCGCGTACTGCGCTCTCCTGGCCGCCTGTCACGGCCACAACGGCCCCAGCTACCGCGTCACCCTCTACACCAGGCCAGAGGAACTCGGCCTCTCTCTCTATCTGGCAGGCAGCTCTTGTATAAATGTACAAGATCTAGAAAATCAAATCAAATCAATCGACACCCATGATACCTGTGTGAAGCTGTATGAGAATAGGTTCTGCTCCGGCCGGATGCTGAAAGTGGACAGAAATTCGACGTTTGTCCATGATTTGCGCCAGGTGGGGTTCGCGGATATAACGTCTTCTGTTGGACCTTGTGAGGATAACCCCAACCCCCCCAACCCTTATCCTTGTAATTGTAATTGCAATTGTAATTGTAATCGTAACCCGACTCCCTAAGCCACTAGTGGATTCCATTTTTTGAAGATTTTAATACCTATCTTTTATCTGCCTAATTTTTGGTGGTATTTTGGAAAATACCGGGAAGAGAAAAGTGGACATTTTAGAAAACTAATGCTGATGTCGTTGTTTTGTTAGTGTAGAAGACATTGAATTTGAAAAAGAAGAAAAAAGTTCCAAGTCCAAAGGGCACACAGGTAGAATTCTATCGTGAAGTAATGTACCTCTCTAGCCACTCTAGGAGAAGACTCCCATTTGCAACTGCTCCATTATGTATAAAATGGATAGGTACATTTAGGTACATAGCCTGTTTACATTTATGTAACGGGCACATTAATATTTATTTTACCAAATAAAGTTCCATTAGGTACCTACACAATTTCATTACCCATTTTTTTTAAACCATTTTTTTTTTTTTTATTCTGTACATAAAGGCTAATATAATTTAAATTAAAATGAATAAAATTTATAAATTTATTTGTTTTAAAACATTGTAAAATTATGTGAAGAAAAATAGTTCCGGTCTTGACTCATCTTACTCTTCATAGCTCTCCTACTAAGACACTTCGTCATAAATAATTGATTAATGTATCTCATCTCTTCGATTTCGGGACGATAAGACCATAGCAGTTACAGTTCCCTCTGTCAAAACCTCTTAAAAAAAAAAAAAAAATAGTTCCGGTTTTGACTCATCTTACTCTTCATAGCTCTCCTACTAAGACACTCCGTCATAAAGAATTGATTTTAAAATTTATAAATTTATTTGTTTTAAAACATTGTAAAATTATGTGAAGAAAAATATATAGTTCCGGTCTTGACTCATCTTACTCTTCATAGCTCTCCTACTAAGATACTCCGTCATAAAGAATTGATTTATGTATCTCAGTATGACAAAGCTAATTTAACCAAGTTTCAATCAAAAAAGATACCTTAATGATGCAAGGAAGGATTCCAGACTCAGATTCCAGCCTACTAAAGATATTGAACTAGACGAAATAAATTATTGGTAAAAATATTAGAAATCAATCAATTTATTTTTCATTTTTCTCGTTTTTCAAATTCAATTAGCAACCAAACAAACGAAGGTCTGTTGAGAAGCTATAAATATGTAGACAAAGGTGGTTTTGCATTGTTCTTGAGTACGCATCAATTTGGTTCAAAAGAAATCGAATCCTAAAGATACCTAAACAAATAATGGAGCTATTATCGAGTAAATGAATTATTATTTTTCATTTTTCTCGTTTTTCAAATTCAATTAGCAACCAAACAAACGAAGGTCTATTGAGAAGCTATAAATATGTAGACAAAGGTGGTTTTGCATTGTTCTTGGGTACGCATCAATTTGGTTTAAAAGAAATCGAATCCTAAAGATATCTAAACAAATAATCGAGCTATTATCGAGTAAATGAAGTAGAACTAACTAGACTCCCTTTATCTACTTTTCTGACAAAATACGTAAGATTTCTAACAAAATAAAAATAAAAGTAAATTAGATGCAAAAAAATTCATACTTATTAACTTATTTCACTTGATTTTCAGCCCTTTCCTTGACCTCCATTCTAGAACTAGACTCCCTTTATCTACTTTTCTGACAAAATACGTAAGATTTCTAACAAAATAAAAATAAAAGTAAATTAGATGCAAAAAAATTATACTTAGGAACTTATTTCACTTGATTTTCAGCCCTTTCCTTGATTTTTATGTTTCAGCCCTTTCCTTGACCTCCATTCTAGCTCCCATTCTGGAAAACACCTGCCATTTCACCTATCTCATTAGATCGGGATGAACTATGAAAAAATAACTGTTGGACATACCTACCTACATACATAACTACTTTTTTTCCTTCTTTTTTGATAACTAAGCAAGGTCTTTTGATGTAAACCTTATGTATTACGTTGTTAAGCCCATAAAAATACACGAGACCTTGTTTAGAATGCTGGGTTAGAAGGCTTTTTAGTATCATTCATAAGCCCATAAAAATACACGAGACCTTGTTTAGACTGCTGGGTTACAAGGCTTTTTAGTATCATTCAAGCAAACAAGGTATATTCTATTCTATTTTATTCTACTTCTCTCCCGTTTCAGATCTTCCTCAAACCTTCATTATTGGAAAGTATACTATCAGACAACGGAGAAAATAAGAAGATCCTCAGTCAAAATGCTTCGTGCCCATCTCAACAAAGTTGGACGTGAGGTGCGTGCTAGCACAATAACGTGAGATGTGCTATTCAAATCAATTACTACTAAGTATGAGGTAGCTCCAACACTCCTTAGGTCCGCTAAGTCGGCATAGATCTTGAATCAATGAACCCCATTGTGTTTGGTTAATCAAGGAGTGAACTTTAAAACCATTGTTTGAAACCATCAAAAACCATCCTCAAAAAAGGGTTGTTTGAGGTTTGCATGTCAGACGTATTGATGAAAATTGATTTGATTACATTAGTGATTTTGATTCGAGTCCAGGTTCAATGGAATCAATCAAAATCACACCATTATACCCAGAACTTGTTACCTAAGGGAAAAATCAATGTGATTAAGGCATTGGTATTATCGAGTGGTTCTCAGAGCATGAGCATGTGCTTCTCCTGTTTATAACTAACACAGTTCAGGATAAAATCCGCCCGAAGCGTATTTTATCTTGAACGTATAATGTTCGTTCTCGGAACGGCTAGCTTTCTCCAATCCTGTCTTACTTCTCTCTTCGAATTAGGGACGAAAAGACCTTAGCAGTTACAGCTCCCTCTATCAACCCTCTAAAAAAAAAAAAACCTCGATGGTAGGTATGTTGTATGGTGCCCACAACCATCACCTACAGCTGACTAATTCGTATCTATATGACTAATTCTAGGTATAATACAAAAGATAACCATAGGCAAGTAAATATCAATTAGGTGAATATTAAATAGCCTATTCAATTCTGACAGAATGAAGTAACTGTGTGATTAACCAATTAGCCTCTTTCGGACCATCAGAACAAACAGTCGGTAACATCTTTGAACCTAATTTTGATTGATAGGTGTCAGAAATATGGACGTAATTGATTCTTTCTTTTCAAGATTGATCATAAGTTTTAAAGAGTTAAACAAACTATAATCTCAGAATTACCTACCTAAAAGACCTCCTAGTCTTAATTGCTACTACTACCAAAATCTGTTTAATTCTAAGCGCATTGCATAATCATAGCGGAAATACCAGGCGCACATTAGTTGAGCAAGTCCCTATAACTTTTCATTTTCAGAGATTTTTCAGTCCTATTCGGGCAGGATAAACAAAGTACCTATACTCTACATCTACAATACCATAACTTCAAGTACCTGGGTACACGTATAGAATACAAATTTTTATAAGGACAAGAAGAGAAAAAAAAATGCGATGTGATAAAAGAAAGCATAAAGCGCAAGATGAGAGAGAGAGATGGAAGGTTGGGGGTGGTGAAGCATGGCTAATGTGGGAGATTGAGGGAGTGTTACTGATGGCTGAAACTGCTTAGGGGAGGGGTAGAAAGATAAAAAAAGAGGAGAGGGGAGAAAGGAGGGGTAGAAGTTGTAAAGAATAAAGTAGGGGAAGGGAAAGAGGAAAGAGAGATGGAAAACATTGCTATGACTTACGAGATCAATTTGTTACCTCAGTAGAAAACTACTAAGTCCTTAAGGAGCAGAGGGAGAGGGGAAAGGAGCAGGGGAAAGAGGAGAGAAGGGGAATTAAGGTGTGAGAGGGTGTAAGTGGAGTGAACTGGAAAAGGAGTGAAAAGACGGGGTTTAGGAGGAATAGAAAGGCGTAAAGAAAAAAGAATGGAGAAGAAATGTAGGAGAGGGGAGAGATAAGGGAATGCAGAAAAGGGGAGAGAGAAAGGAGTGGAGAAAGAAGCGTAGAGGAGATAGAGGGACGTAGAAGAGGAGGAGAGCGAGTTTAGGGGTGAAATTGAAAGGTGGGGAAGAAGAAACGAAGAGAAAGAAAGGCGTAGAAGAGGGGAGAGGTGAGGGAATGGAGAAAAGGAGAGATAGAACAGAGTGAAAAAAGAAGAATGGAAGGACATTGAAGAGGGGAGGGGGAGGAGAGAGTTAAAGGGGTGCAATTGAAAGATGGAGATGGACAAAAAGAAGGAAGAGAAAGAAATGTGTAAAGAAGACAGAAAGGAGGAGAAGGAAAGGTATAGAAAAGAAGAGATCATAGGGGAATTGGGGTGTGAGTGGAGGGAAAGAGAGAAAGGTGTTCAACAGGAAGAGAGGAGGAGAAGGAAGGCGTAGAAGAAGGGAGAGGAGGAGAAGTGGGAGAATAGAAGAAGAGAAGGGGAAGGGAGAGAAGAAAGAAAGAGCAATAGAGTGTGAAAACGAAAAATGAGGAGAAGAAAAAAGAGAACATTTTGGGGAAAATGGGAGAAGGCGGAGTGGATTTTTTGAGGAGGGAGGGTAGATGGGGATGTCGAGTGAGAATAACAAATAAATTATCTTAATCTGAAATTTTCATGGGGGAGGCGTGTGTTTGGCAGAACTAACTCGGAAGCAACATTTACAGTTGCTTAAAAAGTTTCACCCTGAATGTCAGTCCATCAGCAATCAATATAGGTAATGTACCTACTCAGAATTAAATTATAAGTTTTATATTTAGCAGAAAACGGCACAGTAAGAAACAATAAATCATGTAATTTCTCATAAAAAAATCAACTCTCTGATGTGTCAAGTCACGGTAAAGGTACTCCTAGGGCCGTCTATAGGGGGTTCATCTGGTCCCAGGTGCCCCTAACCCGGGCCCCTCAAAGGATTTAAGGGGCATGAGGGCCCATGCCAGGAAAAAACCATGCCTAGTAGGATTGTATTTTCCTTTCGCATTTTGATGGGGATTTCGAGTGAGAATAACAAATAAATTATCTTAATCTGAAATTTTTACGGGAGGAGGCGTGTGTTTATTACCAATTTACCTTCGCTTGAAATCTAACAATTTGAAAATACTTAGTACCTAGACTATTTGCGAATTTGGTGATCTAACTAAAGAGGTAACTCAGAAGCAATATCTACACCTGCTAAGTAATTTTCACACTCAAAAAGCGTCCAATTCATCAGCAATCAATATAGGTAATGTAGGTACCTACTCAGAATTAAATTACAAGTTTTATATTTAGCAAAAAAACGGCACAGTAAGAAACAATAAATCATGTAATTTCTCATACAAAAAAAAATCAACTCTCTGATGTGTCAAGTCACGGTAAAGGTACTCCTAGGGCCGTCCATAGGGGGTTCATCTGGTCCCAGGTGCCCCGAACCCGGGCCCCTCAAAGGGTTTAAGGGGCATGAGGGCCCATGCGAGGAAAAACCCATGTTTCGCATTTTTCAGGAGGTAATGCATCGTGGGAACTGGGAAATGATACAGTACCAAACAATGGAACATTGCTTGGTATTTCCCCATTTCCCACCACTACCACCGTGAAAATTGCAAAAGGAAAAGACGCGTTAGGTAGCCAATGGAACATTGCTTGGTATTTCCCCATTTCCCACCACTACCACCGTGAAAATTGCAAAAGGAAAAGACGCGTTAGGTAGCCTTTTTTTCCAAGAGGTTTGATAGAGGGAACTGTAACAGGATAAGAGAAAGCCAACCGTTCCGAGAACAAAAATTATCCGTTCAGGATAAAATACGCCCCTGGCGGGAATCAAACCCGTGGCCTAGCGCTTACAAGGGTGGCCATAGCCTTCTTAGGTAAGGAAAATGCGAGGAAGGGCTAGGTCTTGAGTTATCCCCGGGCCAGTTTAACTTTAGTCGATCCTGGCGTACACCTAGGAATTAGCACTATTAGCGATTGTAGGAATCTTCAGAGAGAAATGCCGCGCGCACAGGTATTGCCTCAAGTTTGTTAAAGATCGTATCGGTCTGTAATTACTTGGACCACGCCCCCAATGACTTAATTATCGGGACAATCGCCAGAGAGTGGTACAATACACGGTACAATCACTCGATAATCTTGATTTTCATAAAGAAAACTAAGTACGACACAAATTGTTGACAAGCCACTACTAGATAAAGTGACATTGTGAACCACTGCACATAACTTTTGAACGTGTCTCAAAGAGTCTCGTCAACAGAGAACTTTTCAATCCTCCTTCTTGTCGTGCTGTATACAGGGTGAGCGTGTTCGATTTTACACCACTTTAGGTTTCACTACTTGACACCTGTTTAGGTTTCACGACTGGACACCTGATTTCCTATAATAGATTTTTTTCCGTCAGGCGCTTTAACTATGAGTTAAAACAAGTGCGGTTGGTTCTAAATCAAGCACAAAGCGATTGTAAAGGAAAATATTGATAAATATTAGGCGTCAACGCCAGCCAAGCGTGTCTGCCTTGTAAGCGCTAGGTCGCGGGTTCGATTCGCCGGGGACGGACTTTATCCTAAACGGATAAGGTACGTTCTCGGAACGTCTGACTTTCTCCTATCCTGTCTTACTTTTCTCTTCGCTTTGGGACAATAAGCCCTTAGGAGTTACAGTTCCCTCGATCAAATAGTTCCCTCTATCAAAACTTTTTTTAAGTGTTTTGGGTATCATGATCAATCGACCCAAGTCTCAAATTTTCTCTGACCTTTGTTTACAATATAAATTTACTTTTGATAATATCCTTTGATGCTTTTGTCCTCTCAGTCTCCTTCTCCGATAGAAATCTTCCACCTTTTACTTCAATCTTCACCCCATATTTGTCATAATTAAGAATAGGTTAGGTTTTCCTTCGTGGAGGATAGTTTAATCTTGATTTTCATAAAGAAAACTAAGTACGACACAAATTGTTGACAAGTCACTACTAGATAAAGTGACATTGTGAACCACTGCACATAACTCCCTCAATCTATTTCTCTCCCTTTGATTTTGAAAAAATGGTAGTTTGTAGTAGCATAGTACGTTCATACTTTACTTTGCTTTCAAATGGGATCAGAGCCAGAGCTACCTTGCCATTTTTCTGGATCTTCAAACAACTCCTCACTCCTCGAGAGGCAGTACACATTACAGTGTACCTGTACACCTTCATTTGGTTAACAACATGGTTTCAAACAGCTCTAAAATCAATTGTACCTCAGTAAGTTCATTCATTTCCAGGTTCTTTTCAAAGTTAATTAATACATACTCGTAGTTTGTAGTAGCACAGTACGTTCATACTTTACTTTGCTTTCAAATGGGATTAGAGCCAGAGCTACCTTGCCATTTTTCTGGATCTTCAAACAACTCCTCACTCCTCGAGAGGCAGTACACAATACAGTGTACACCCTCATTTGGTTAACAACATGGTTTCAAGAAGCTCTAAAATCAATATTGTACCTCAGTAAGTTCATTCATTTCCAACATGACCTTGGTCAACTAGAAAATTTCTGGATCTTCAAACAACTCCTCACTCCTCGAGAGGCAGTACACATTACAGTGTACAGTGTACACCCTCATTTGGTTAACAACATGGTTTCAAGCAGCTCTAAAATCAATTGTACCTCAGTAAGTTCATTCATTTCCAGCATGACCTTGGTCAACAAGAAAACATAAAACACGAAGCAAATAGAACAAAATAAAATATGTTTCCCACCACAATATTGTCCATTTTCTGTCTCCTATTATGACCTATTCATTTTAATACCCATCACAATATTGTCCATTTTCTGTCTCCTATTATGACCTATTCATTTTAATAAAGTAAAGGATTTAAAAGGAAAAGAAACAAAAATAGACAGCTAAAATGATGAGAGAACCTCCCATCACAATATTGTCCATTTTCTGTCTCCTATTATGACCTATTCATTTTAATAAAGTAAAGGATTTAAAAGGAAAAGAAACAAAAAGTAGACAGCTAAAATGATGAGAGAACCCCTTCCACAAGGGGTTGAAAACATAAACCATTTTGTAAGAAATTTTCAATCCAGATAAGAACCAAATCAAGATCTACCACTTTGGTGTCGCCACCTCGCCTATTGAAATTTTGTTGTGAGTTGTTTATTTGATTTGGTGATTGATAAAGATAAATGGTTTTGTTCTTCTGGTAAGATGTTTTGAGTTGAGATAGTTTCTTATGTTTGAAGTAGGGAAGGTGTTTGGTGTTTTACGAGTTTCCAATTGAGTTATTATACTTCAACCAAGTGACATGTTGTGAGTTGTTTATTTGATTTGGTGATTGATAAAGATAAATGGTTTTGTTCTTCTGGTAAGATGTTTTGAGTTGAGATAGTTTCTTGTGTTCGAAGCAGGGAAGGTGTTTGGTGTTTTACGAGTTTCCAATTGAGTTATTATACTTCAACCAAGTGACAATGTGTGACATAATAAAGAAAACCCGGGTGTTAATTTATACATTGAGGTGTAAAAGGTGTTATGTTATCCATTGAAGTGATTGAGGGTTTTATTTTGATTTGAAATTGTTATGGGAGATATTCGACTCATTCAGTAAATAGAAAGAACGAAAAACTGAAATCAATGGAATTAATCACCCTAACTCCTAACCAAAAAGTAATACCAAATTTAGTGGAGCAGTTCTTGAGTTTCAAAATGTCATTGGTGGAGATGTCAAATGCCCCTCATTAGTGGAGATGCTAATTCTCGTTTTATCAGTTATATTGGTGGAAGTGTTAAGTGGTACTTCTTAGTGGAGATGTCAAATGCTCCTTCTCAGTGGAGATGTCGATTCTAGTTGAATCAGTTAGAGTAGTGTCATTGGTGGAGATGTCAAATGCCCCTCATTAGTGGAGATGCTAATTCTCGTTTTATCAGTTATATTGGTGGAAGTGTTAAGTGGTCCTTCTTAGTGGAGATGTCAAATGCTCCTTCTTAGTGAAGATGTTAAATGCTCCTTCTTAGTGGAGATGTCAAATGCTCCTTCTCAGTGGAGATGTCGATTCTAGTTGAATCAGTTAGACGAATTACCCAAAACCGAACAGTTTGTTGTTTTTGCTTTATTTGAGTTCTTCATTTGTTGCTGTTTTCCACTCATCTTCAAGAGAGTATGTTAAGTGGTACTTCTTAGTGGAGATGTCAAATGCTCCTTCTCAGTGGAGATGTCGATTCTAGTTGAATCAGTTAGAGTAGGTACTTTCCATTTAATCAGATGTGAGTGCCTATGCCTATCCACCCATAATTCGTCACATACCTATCTACTCTTACTTGATTCTAGATAGCATGAAATACCCACATAAGGAGTACCAAGCTACCAACAGTAAAATCAATCGATAAGTACAGATACTACAGGTGCTCTTTAGATCTATACGTGGTGTGAAAGATCATGATCCAGTCATAAAGGAGAAGGTATTTATAACTGTTCAGACGAATAGTTTCCATCTATTCGGTACAGCTTTTATGGTAACAACATATTATGTACCTAGTACACAGTTATTTAATAGGTGTAGGTACCTACCCTATTAAGTCCCAAGTAAGTATATCAGACTTTCCATCTATTCGGTACAGCTTTTATGGTAACAACATATTATGTACCTAGTACACAGTTATTTAATAGGTGTAGGTACCTACCCTATTAAATCCCAAGTAAGTATATCAGACTTCATCAGACCACAATATTAAATTTATTGCATTCTAAATCAATGTGATGACACCCAACACAAGTTACAAGGACCCGTCAGAGTTTTACGACTTTTAAATCAAGTCATTTAAATCCCTCATCCAAGTCTTTAAATCCCTTATTCTTCGAAGAAGCTCAAAATTGAAGGTCCATATTGAGTACCCTCTAATCTGAGTCATAAATTTGACACGTCTGGGTGACAATTTATCGTCTGATTGGCTGATAAATCAAGGGTTGATGGTTGGTTCGGTTACATTTTAAAGTAAATTTACTGATTATTTTATTTTACTCGAGATATCAGTTTACTTGTAAAAAAAAAGAAAAAAAATCCATTTTCTTCTTCTCGTTTCTTCTACTTTCGTAATTAAAGACTGGTAGTCTCCTTTATTTTAAGTTCTCGATTACAGAATTCCTATTGTTTAAATTTTTAATTGAAGAATTTATTGCTGAGTCACTTTCCAAATTCAAAGGAGGACCTTTACTTTGGACACCATATTGAGTACCCTCTAATCTGAGTCATAAATTTGACACGTCTGGGTGACAATTTATCGTCTGATTGGCTGATAAATCAAGGGTTGAGGGTTCGGTTACATTTTAAAGTAAATTTACTGATTATTTTATTTGACTCGAGATATCAGTTTACTTGTAAAAAAAAAAGAAAAAAAATCCATTTTCTTCTTCTTCTTTTCGTTTCTTCTATTTTCGTAATTAAAAACTGGTAGGTAGTCCCTTTATTTTAAGTTCTCGATTACCGAATTCCTATTGTTTAAATTTTTAATTGAAGAATTTATCGCTGAGTCACTTTCCAAAGTCAAGGAGGACCTTTACTTTGGACATGAAGTCTTTAAGACCATTGTTTAACTAGTCGCCAGAAAGATACGTTTCTTGTTCCCGGCTAGCACCAAAAAGGCCGATCATGGAAAGATGTGGTTAGCGGCTCTTTACCAATTACTACGGTCTGACTTTCTTCTCAATGGTGGGAACAGTAGTTACCTATTTCGGATTTTCATTCATAAAACGATAGTTACGATCGAGATCTGGAGATCGAATTGAAGATATAGTTTAGAGATTTATATAATCTGGGATTCGTTTTCTGTAAATCAAGGCTCCTTTTTATCAGAACCTATGAGAAGTTTTCTATTCGTTAAGTCAACCACTATTGCTCATGTGAATTCATATAGGTTAAGTTTTACCACCGTGGATTGTCTCAGGCTCTCAGGAACTCAGGATTGAGTTCAATCCGAGGTTGACCTGGCCATAGGGAAAACCTCGTTTCATCTCAATCCCGAGTTGGTAAACCCCAGCATGATGGAATCTTGGTAGTCCTAGGATTCTGTGGACAGGTTTTTGGTCGATGGGATAAAAGGATGCACGAAACTCCTGATGCAAGCAATTATTTGATTATTTCGGATTTTCATTCATAAAACGATAGTTACGATCGAGATCTGGAGGTCGAATTGATGATATAGTTTAGAGATTTATATAATCTGATATTCGTTTTCTGTAAATCAAGGCTCCTTTTTATCAGAACTTATGAGAAGTTTTCTATTGGTTAAGTCAACCACTATTGCTCATGTGAATTCATATAGGGTAAGTGTACCATTTATTCGCCCACCTAAAAAACGTACCATTTATTGGCCCACCTGTACCATACGCCACATAAGTCTTAACTGGACGAAATTTTTCAAGATCCAAAACGTGGCATGTAATTTTTTTTTTTTTTTTTTTTTTTTTTTTGCTCAGAGTGACGTAAAATACAATGATTACCTACCTTTTTGGAGATTTTTTTTTACTTTTTTCATGTCCATTTGATTTTCTTTGTGTTTGACAAAGCTTTGTGTGATCCATGAGGGGGTGGGTAAATGAGTAATATTATAATTATTCGTTTGAAAACAATGATTTTTTCTTGTGGCTTTAAAAAATTACTCAATCAGGTACAAAAAAAGGACCCTTAAAAGGTATTATGATTGTGTGAAGTATGAATGTACTATCGGAAATAATTATCATTCCCGAATTAAAACATAATATGTCATACCTAGCAACAATACCAAATACCTTATTAATACCAAATTAATTAACACATCCCATGCATTTTCCAGCCTAATAGTTCGCCTGGAGAGTAGAGCCGAGAGCTTCTACCTTGCAAGCGTTAGGTCACGGGTTTGATTCTCTCCCCGGGGCGGATTTTATCCTGAACGGATAGTGTTCGTTCTCGGAACGGCCGGCTTTCTCCTATCCTGTCTTTCTTCTCTTTTCGATTTCGGGACGATAAAACCTCAACAGTTACAGTTCCCTTTATGAAACCTCTTTACGCAAAAAGAAAAGAAAACTCAAGTTACTTACGTAATAATTATTAATCGAAAATAATCATCATCATTGTTGTTGCGTCTTCGTAGCCGAAGGTTGCTCAGATTCTTCGAATGACATTCCTCCATTCTTCTCTATTCTCTGCCATTCTTTTGCACTCCCCATATGTGTTGATGTTGGTCCATTCCTTGATGTCATCTGAATAATGATAAAACTAATGATACATCAACAATAACAACAACAACAACAACAATAATAACAGTTTGAAAAGTAAAGTGTTTCATTCATTCGAAGTTTCGTGCATATATATCTACATACACCTTTTCTGATCATTTTGGTTTCCGAAAGTAGAGGTGTTTCGACCTTTCGACTAATTGCCGCTCTCACGTCAGTATATTCCTCGGAACTTTGTTCCTCTTGCTTCGGTGACTGGTTTGAGTTTGTTATTTTTGTATACGAACTTTTTTCTGAAGAGGTTTGATATAGGGAGCTGTAACAACGAACCTTCGAAGGTCGAAATCGAAGGGGGAAGGAGAAAGGGGTAGGGGAAAATAAATAGTCTTTTGAAAACCACGTAATCTACCTGTGTACAGATTTCTTTTGGGAAACAATTTCGGAGTCATTGTGCTCCTGAAATTATCGTAGGTACTTCTTTCATACAACTACTGCGATTATTCATAGTTGCTTTCTACTATCTTTTATTTCCTATTAGATTCTAACTTCGTTACATTGATTCATTCTGGCAATCAAAAATAGGGTTCATGTTTGTAGGGCTATGCTTATTTACACAAGATTACAGACACCTGAAAGAAGGTTTAACCCTAAATTTAAAGACAGGGTGGCAAAGAATATTGGTATCCATAATTCCAGAAATATTTTTGGTACACAAGGTATATCTGCCACCCACTATCCTGAACCATACTTAGTGGAAATGACTGTAGCACGATATAAATAGCTTTACAATATGTATGGTGAAACTGACATCTCCACCAATTCAATACTTTATTCGTGCTTCTCCGTGCACAATTCAATTGACTCTTTTTACCTTCTTACATCAAAATTTTGAGTCTTGAGCTTACATTTGAAGGTGCATATTTATGTCTCTAATATCTCCTTCTTTATTTTCTTCATCACTCCGGTCCCCACCCATCTTGTCGGTGTGGTCTTAAAGTATCCCCGCGTATTGGGATAATTATAGACATTACTGGTGCTAGTCGACTTTTATCGAGAGAACTGAGTTGAAGATTCTAGTTTGATTAATGACTTTATTCTGAATTTTGCGAGAAAAATATTAATTTTTCCAATAAAATGTGTTCGATTAAATTAATTTTTGTTTTTCTGATCCAGAGATAGCCTGCCCAGACACAGATTTTTAGATTTTAATTACTTGGTTATTTTTAAGTGATAATTTCAAAATTTCAAACACAGATTTTTGAGATGATTAAGAACCTACATAAGTGCAGAAACTTTTGAGATGAACATTACAGGGATGAGCAAGGTATCAGATTTATCTGAGATTTTCCATTTCAATTTTGTTTTGTGTTTTTGAAGTTACGTAGTTGAAGATTCTAGTTTGATTAATGACTTTATTCTGAATTTTGCGAGAAAAATATTAATTTTTGCAATAAAATGTGTTCGATTAAATTAATTTTTTGTTTGATTCAGAGATAGCCTGCCCAGACAAAGATTTTTAGATTAATTACTTGGCTATTTTTAAGTGATAATATATAATTTTTAAACACAGATTTTCGAGATGATTAAGAACCTAAGTGCAGAAACTTTTGAGATGAACATTACAGGTAGGTATACTTACATAGAAAAAATTGGATAGGTACACATCACTTTTGTTCTTATTATTGTTTGTAAATACATTGATAATTCAATTCAATTCTTCCTCTTCTTCTTCTTCTTCTTCTTCTTCGTCTCCTCTTGTTCCTCTGCTTCTTCTTCGTCTCCTTTCACATTACAGGTATACTTACATAGAAAAATTGGATAGGTACACATCACTTTTGTTCTTATTATTGTTTGTAAATACATTGATAATTCAAATTCAATTCTTCCTCTTCTTCTTCGTCTCCTTTTAAGCCTTCCAGGATGAAGACTATGACCATCGACTCCTCGAGGAAATCAAGGCTAGAACCCAGGGGCCGGATGAGAAGGTGGTCCCATATATCTCCAAAATTGGGGGGCTTTTTAACCGGTTAAGTCGGCCGATCTCCGAGGTGGAAAAAGTGAGGATCGTAGAAAGGGGTGTACTACCGGAGTACCAAAAGTTGTTGCGTTTGACACATTATGCCAACATGAGAGAGTTAGAAACCCAGTTGAAGAATTTAGAAATCGGTTGCACGCGGTCGATGGGTTATCGTCCCCCCTCGGCCAGGAATCAGTTGGAGCCAGATTTGGCGTATGCCCGCAAAACGAGTACGGGCTTTAACCGTGGGCATGTCAGTGAAATCGCCCCCCACTTTGAGACCCAAGCCCCGCTTAACCCTAGGAAGAACTGGGGTGATAACGGCCAGGAATCAGTTGGAGCCAGATTTAGCGTATGCGCGCAAAACGAGTACGGGCTTTAACCGTGGGCACGTCAGTGAAATCGCCCCGCACTTTGAGACCCAAGCCCCGCTTAACCCTAGGAAGAACTGGGGTGATAAATCTAATCAACGCTCATCCCCGGGATCGAATCGCGTGCAGTATTCGACGTTGAGGTGTTGGAATTGCCTGGAGGCAGGTCATCGGTTCCGGCAGTGTCCCGTGCCTTGGCGGAGATTCTGTCACGTGTGTGGAGAACCTGGCGCGGAGTCATCCCGGTACTCTCCAAACTATCCTACACCCCTACCCCACTATTTTCATGGTTCCCGTTGTTCCCGTTTTTCCCCATGGGTGTGTTAGCTAGGATAAGGTACTGAGATGAAGAAGAAGAGTTGGGTAAATACTGATATACAATTAACATTTAAACAACATTTTATTATGTTACAATTAAACAAGTAAACAACTGATGTCCACTCAAGCACACACAAAAATTAGAAAAATAAATGTGGGCAGGTGGACCAATAAATGGTACGTTTTTTAGGTGGGCGAATAAATGGTACACTTACCCTAGGTTTAGTTTTACCACCGTGGATTATCTCAGGCTCTCAGGATTGAGTTCAATCCGAGGTTGACCTGGCCATAGGGAAGCCTCGTTTCATCTCAATCCCGAGTTGGTAAACCATGATAGAATCTTGGTAGTCCTAGGATCCTGTGGACCAGTTTTTGGTCGAAGGGATAAAAGGATGCACGAAACTCCTGATGCAAGCAATTATTTGATAACAATGAATGAATCATGAGGTCCAATCTCCAAGTAAGTCAATCACGCATAGGTATGATTATTTCATTCATTTGTTCCATTCATTCAAAGAAAAGAGAAAAATACATCTGGAACAACGATTAGGTACATTCTCATCATCAACAATAACAACAACAATAATAACAGTTTGAAGGGTAAAGTGTTTCATTCATTCGAAGTTTCGTGCATATATCTACATACACCTTTTCTGATCATTTTGGTTTCCGAAAGTAGAGGTGTTTCGACCTTTCGACTGTGACGTGGGGTTTTGAACCTCACAGTCACCCGGTAGATTCGATATCTATTTGAGTTGACAATTATCAACTTCGAATCTACCGGCATCTTTCTGTTCCATTTCTTCTTTTGTCCCCATGTCCCCGTGCTTTTTGGTATTTTTCCTTATCCCTAAGTAGCATCAGTTTTCCCGTAGGTTATCCAGCTTTCTCCTTTGTTTCTTCAATTCCCTCTTTGATTATCTTTTTCCCTGTATTTCGCGTTAGATTCCTTTTCATCCCGGTACTCTCCAAACTATCCTACACCCCTACCCCACTATTTTCATGGTTCCCGTTGTTCCCGTTTTTCCCCATTTTTCTTCCTTGATCATCCCGGAATTTCCCACCTGTTTGGGCTAACCCATTATTATTGTTCATTTGTTCCCCTATTCATCCCCTTTTATGATCAATTGTGCCTCCATTCCTTTCCCTATCCCTCTTTCCCCTTTTGTTTTATTTAATTTTCCTACACCACCTGGTTTTCTCATATTTTGAGTGAGTTCGAGTGAAAGAGAGCGTGAGAGTGTGAAGTGAGTATGAAATGGGACGAGAAGAGGTAGGTTAGGTGGAGCTAAGAGCGAGAGGTAATTTGGGAGAGGAGTTCAATGGTTTTTGGAAAGGCAAAAGAGCAAGGCCCTGTGATTTTTATTTTTATTTTAATTATTAAATTATTGCGATTTTTCTTAAAAGTTAATTTTGGAGTCAACTGGCATATTATATTCTTCCTTTACTTACCTCTATTTGGATACCTACCCTTTGGAAATAAAAAAAAGATAAGTAACATTGTCAGTTCTGTTATAGTTCAAATCGCCTTTTTATTTCCGGGCCTTGGCCCGGGTTTCCATTTTTGTAACCCTAGCGTCACACGACTAATTGCCTAATTAGGTGTCATTAGATTTCAGATATCTCAGTCAGTTCTTTCAATCAGAGTATTTTCATTACTGACCACAATTTCTTTGTGTTTCCTTTCGTGTCGATATGTGTTGTTCTTTTCTTTTGCCTCTTCCGATTTCCGATTTCCTTTTTTTTTTCTTTTTCTTGAGTATATTTTTGTAATTTGTTACATACGGTCTTTCTTCCTTTGTAATACATATAAGAGCAAGGCATTGGAAATATCTTTGGGTCAAATTTGACACAATTGGTGCACCAACATACATAAATACTGACTAACGAAAATATAATATTTTTATCCATGCATTCCCTTGTACCTCGTATAACTGGTGCTGTTGCGTTGACGTGCATCTTTAGAAAATCAGTATGTCAGTAAATAATCAAGCAAAAGGGATCTCTTCCTTTTTCTTTCAATCGTTCTTGCAATTTTGCTACATTTCACTCTTTCATCCGAATTACCCAAAACCGAACAGTTTGTTGTTTTATTTGAGTATTTGGGTTCTTCATTTGTTGCTGTTTTCCACTCATCTTCAAGAGAGTAAGGCACTTGAGAATTTAGGAAATCCACAGAAACACAAAAGATATACGAGTAAACAAGTAAACCAAGTACTTTACAGGTTTGTAGCTATCTTCAACATCCTAGTTCCTAACACAAAAGCATCCTAGTTCCAAGGTGCTATTGAAACATATACTACAGTTCATGCTAAAGATCTAAAGATTGTATCGATGTCCATATTAAACGCATTCATTGATAAAGTTCACTCATTCAGAAAATGTTCAAGTACTTCCGTTGTTAGTATTTTTACGAGAACCAAAAGCAGCTCTTGTATTGACTATACTTCCTAATGAGTAGCTGTTGTTTACATCACTTTTCATCGATACTATCAATATCCTTTATTACAAAAGTACTTGGTAGCCCATTTGAGGCTTCTACCAAACTTGGTGGTTGGTTCAAAGTATCCCACGGCAGGTGTGGTAGTAAGGTAGTATCTTAACTATAAGATCTCTGTATCTCTATACTCCTGTTTGGTGGTAAATATGGTAGGTAGTTCAAATAGTTTTCTTCTTCTTCTTCTTCTTCTTTCTAGTTGGTTTTAAGGATAAGATTGTCATCCAATATGTTTGCAACATTAGCGTCAGCATGAGGTGGGTGTCAATTGACAACACATGTCGTGAGCTTGAGGTTCCATTCAGTTTGTAGAGATGAAGGGATTGTGGGCTGTGTGTTTCGGTTTCGATGAATACCAATACGAATTGGTACCCATGTCTTTGTGTGACTTGGAAGCACGTGCTCAATAATAGCAGGTATTAGATGATATTAGATAGGAATACCTGGATCCCAAATAGGTGTCGTGTTTGTATTCGCCATAATAATCTGTTATCAAAAATAAATAATGTATTGTCAGAAAATAGTTCGCTTTTTACATCAAGACTATCGACAGACTTTAACAAAAACTGTCATTGCCAGCCTGGTTAGCTTGAAGGGTAGCGTCTGCCTTGTAAGGACTAGGTTCCCCACCCAAGGCGAACTTTATCCTGAATACATAAGATTCGTTCTTGGAAGGGCTACATAAAGGCTGTGGGATAATCCAAGGAATAGGTACCATTCAAGAGGCTACACTTACGACATACAAATTATGCAAAATCAGATTATCTAAAATGAAGAAAAAATATCTACATAACATGTTTGTATAACTAACAAAATTAAAATAACTCCTAAAATAAATAACCTTTTACTAGAGTAAATAATAAACTCTAGTAGAAGGTGTTGGTTACCAATTTTGTTCATTTGATTTTCTTCACCACCACCTTCGGATTTAATTTCTTTTCTCGGAAATTAACATCGACATTGCTACAAAGCTCAAATCGATCAAGATACAAATTGGAATTGCAATGTCCAAGTTATCTACAACAATCACTAGATTACAGAACATCACTTGTAGCTCATCCTCAGTGATCAATTCCTGAACACGGATAATCAGACAAGAAATGAGTGAGGGAGTAATTATTTGATTACAACAATCACTCGATAAAAATATAATGCCTTTAACTCCACAAGCAGACATGTCTTGAGAAGTTTAATAAAAAATAATAATAATAAAAATAAAAAAAAATCAATCAACTAAAAATAGTTATTTTAGTTATTTTACCTCGGTAATAAAGTTAAAATAACACTTATAGGGGCCCCTTTAACAAATATCTCCGCACATCTCAGGCGGCACATTTGACTGATTTGACGGTAATCAAGAAATTTTTCTGTGACATTATAGGTTTATAGGCAGTTCAGAAAAAGGTACCTGTGAGTAGTTAAAAGCTCAAATGCAATCGCAGAAGATCAAAAACTAAATGGTGCGTCTCTCTCACAGATAAGAAGAAATTGCAAGAACTGTTGGTACAGTCAGTTTGGGTTTAAAGCTGAAACTTTGGAAAAGCCAGCCTAGTTAGCTCGGAGGGTTGTAGCTCATCCTCAGTGATCAATTCCTGAACACGGATAATCAGACAAGAAATGAGTGAGGGAGTAATTATTTGATTACAACAATCACCTGATAGAAATGCCTTTAATTCCACAAGCAGCCATGTTTTGTTGTCTTGAGGAGCTGAACTTTGATTTTAAAAAAAAAAATCAATCAGTTAAGAGTAGGGTTTTTTACCTCGGTAATAGAGTTAAAATAACACTTATAAGGGGCCTCTTTAACAAATATCTCCGCACATCTCAGGCGGCACATTTGACGGTAATCCAGAAATTTTTCTGTGACATTGTAGGTTTGTAGGCAGTTCAGAATAAGGTACCTGTGAGTAGTTAAAAGCTCAAATGCAATCGCACAAGATCAAAAACTAAATGGTGCGTCTCTCTCACAGATAAGAAGAAATTGCAAGAAGTGTTGGTACAGTCAGTTTGGGTTTAAAGCTGAAACTTTGGAAAAGCCAGCCTAGTTAGGTCGGAGGGTGGGGCGCCTATCTTGTAAGTGCTAGAACGCAGGTACGATTTCAACCCGGGGCGAACATTATCCTGAACAGATAAGGTTCATTCTCGAATAAGGGCTTTTTTGCTGTCCTGTAATACTCTTCGAGTTTGGGACGATAAGACCTCCGTTGTTACAGTTCTCGCTATCTCTATAATATTGTAGCACTGATGTAGCACAATATAGTTACTACAAAAATGCAACCTTACCTGCCCAATTAAATTCATAGATTTTGCCTATTGCCCACACTAAATCTGTGTATAGTAAATCTAGTCGCCGTAAATTTTACTCGATTGACTGCACTGGAACATAGTTCGCAAATTCACAATACTCGAAGAGAGAACATAATAAAAAAATATGAACATAATCGGTACATAAGGAACATAATACAATCAATACCATGGTACACGATGGCAGCAAATTGCATCTGAAGTAGAAGACGTGATAGTATGGGGCACGGGGGGCAATTAAATTTTACGAGCCATGATGATAAAAATATTAATAATAATGATAATGATATTTTATTTATTACAGTGTGATAATAATGTTGATAACAATATTAATAATGACGATAAATGGTAAAAGTGATGGTAGGATTGGCGATCATCTGAAGTAGAAGACGTGATAGTATGGGGCACGGGGGGCAATTAAATTTTACGAGCCATGATGATAAAAATATTAATAATAATGATAATAATATTTTATTTATTAGAGTGTGATAATAATGCTGATAACAACATTAATAATGACGATAAATGGTAAAAGTGATGGTAGGATTGGCGATCATCATGTTGTTTTGCTTTGATCATCTTCAACACATTCAGTGACGTCCTTTGCCCCGTTTCTCCACCATAAAGCTCTCACGTCAGTATATTCCTCGGAACTTTGTTCCTCTTGCTTCGGTGACTGGTTTGAGTTTGTTATTTTTGTATACGAACTTTTTTTCTGAAGAGGTTTGATATTCGAAATCGAAGGGGGAAGGAGAAATAATCTTTTGATAACCACGTATCTACCTGTGTACAAATTTCTTTTGGGAAACAATTTCGGAGTTATTGTGCTCCTGAAATTATCGTAGGTACTTCTTTCATAAAACTACTGCGATTATTCATAGTTGCTTTCTACTATCTTTTATTTCCTATTAGATTCTAACTTCGTTACATTGATTCATTCTGGCAATCAAAAATGGGGTTCATGTTTGTACGGCTATGTTTATTTACACAAGATTACAGACACCTGAAAGAAGGTTTAACCCTAAATTTAAAGACAGGGTGGCAAAGAATATTGGTATCCATAATTCCAGAAATATTTTTGGTACACAAGGTATATCTGCCACCCACTATCCTGAACCATACTTAGTGGAAATGACTGTAGCACGATATAAATAGCTTTACAATATGTATGGTGAAACTGACATCTCCACCAATTCAATACTTTATTCGTGCTTCTCCGTGCACAATTCAATTGACTCTTTTTACCTTCTTACATCAAAATTTTGAGTCTTGAGCTTACATTTGAAGGTGCATATTTATGTCTCTAATATCTCCTTCTTTATTTTCTTCATCACTCCTTTTTTTTTTCTTTTGTATTTCATTTTATTATTATTATTTTTAACAAATTACATAATAAAAAACAAATATTAAATGTAATGATTATTTGATAACAATGAATGAACCATGAGGTCCAATCTCCAAGTAAGTCAATCACGCATATGATTATTTCATTCATTTGTTCCATTCGTTCAAAGAAAAGAGAAAAATACATCTGGAACAACGATTTGGTACATTCTCATCATCAACAATAAATGTAATGTAGAAGAAGAAATGAATATTTATATTTATGTATGTAGTAGTTACCTACTCTTACAGAGGGTAAATGACAAATGTAATGTAGAAGAAGAAATGAATATTTATATTTATGTATGTAGTAGTTACCTACTCTTACAGAGGGTAAATGACAAAAAAAAAAACATTGAATTTTTGAAGTCATCCAGTATTATGATTACAAAATTCGCTCATATTTATACCACAACAATCTTGTTCTGTCTATTCACATGTTAAACTATCAATAATGTAAAAAGTAAATAAAAATAACACAATAGATAAAGCTACCTACAGGTATGAGGTACCTCAAAAGAAGAAAAAAAAAAGGGTGTTTAAATATTTTGCTCAGTTTACCTACTTGTATTTTATTTTAGGTATTATTTTTTTTTATTATTATTATTCCCCTTATTCTCTCTAATACCTCCTTCTTTATTTTCTTCATCACTCCTTTTTTTCTTTTGTATTTTTTTTTTTAACAAATTACATAATAAAAAACAAAAATATTATAAGTAATGTAGAAGAAGAAATGAAAAGATATTATACATTACTTCCATTCTTTGTGAGACAAGAGGAACAAAAGCCTCATTTATATCTCGAATGAATGATGACGAATCAAGTGGATTGCACACAGTTTTATTCTGTTTTCTTTCTCAAATTTACTGTTGACGAGATTAATACCTACCACTATTTTAATGCTTTGAAATTTAGGGGTGAAACAAATGAAATTGGCAACAATAAGATTACATAGGTATTATACATAAAAGTATTATGGAATCTTTGTCAATACCTACCAATAAAAGTGACGTGAAGAAGGTAGTCTTTTAATTCTATGCCAAAGTTCCTGAAAGGACTTCTAACTTTGAACTTTGCACTTTTCACTCCTACAAAACCATCTGACTGTAAAACTCAGTAAGTGCGAGGTTCCAAATGACAGGTCATTTCACAACATTTCACCCCCTGATGACCTCCCAAGAATAAAATCTCAGTTCTTCGGCATCCCGAGATTTGGATTGACGGAGGAAGTAAACCCTAACCACCAAATTTACTGTTGACGAGATTAATACCTACCACTATTTTAATGCTTTGAAATTTAGGGGTGAAACAAATGAAATTGGCAACAATAAGAATACATAATTATTATACATAAAAGTATTATGGAATCTTGGTCAATACCTACCAATAAAAGTGACGTGAAGAAGGTAGTCTTTTAATTCTATGCCAAAGTTCCTGAAACTTTAACTTCTGGCTCCTGGAGACTTCTAACTTTGAACTTTGCACTTTTCACTCCTACAAAATCATCTGACTGTAAAACTCAGTAAGTGCGATGTTCCAAATGGCTGGTCATTTCACAACATTTCACCACCTGATGACCTACCAAGAATAAAATCTCAGTTCTTCGGCATTCCGAGATTTGGATTGACGGAGGAAGTAAACCCACTCTCAACCCTGAGGTGTTTTGACACCAACTCATTGAGTGTTCCATTTTATGAGCCACCACAACAGTGATGGGTATTTAAATAACAATTAGAATAAGGGTACAATCAACCCTCCCATTATATTATTCCCAGGGTGAAATTATCTATTTATCTTACCTTGTTATTATCAATATCTTGTGTGTTCTGGGATTATTATTTTCCCTTTCCAAAAATATGAAAATTAACAAATATAAAATATTACAAATTTACGAGAGTGAGACAGATTTTTTTTTATAAATGAACGTTTTTGAAGAAACTTCAATTCTTTTCAAAAAACAGAAATTATCTATTTATCTTACCTTGTTATTATCAATATCTTGTGTGTTCTGGGATTATTATTTTCCCTTTCCAAAAATATGAAAATTATAAAATATAAAATATTACAAATTTACGAGAATGAGACAGATTTTTTTTTATATAAATGAACGTTTTTGAAGAAACTTCAATTCTTTTCAATAAACGGACTTCATTCAGACGATGATGTTCATGGAACAGTTTCAACAAAAACAGTTTAGAAAAGGCTCAAATAGGTACCTACCTATTTAAGTAGTTCATGGCAAGATTTGCCTTCTTCTTCTTGTCTTCCTCCGCCTTCTTCTTCATTTTAAAGCCTAGGACTAAAGGTCCGAGTTTTGATTGTTTCAGATCTCTTTCCACTTAAGAGATTGTAAAAGAGAACGGCCTAAGAGATTGGTAGTTTCCACTTCCTGTTGGTAGGTACCTATCCGGAATGACAACAATTTAAAATATCAATTATTTCACCCTCTCTTAATGCTATGTGCAGGACTAAAGGTCCGAGTTTTGATTGTTTCAGATCTCTTTCCACTTAAGAGATTGTAAAAGAGAACGGCCTAAGAGATTGGAAGTTTCCACTTCCTGTTGGTACCTATCCGGAATGACAACAATTTAAAATATCAATTATTTCACCCTCTCTTAATGTTATGTGCTACCATGTTATTTGAAAATTAAAGTAAGAAGCTACTGTTTTTTTCAATCCTTCTCGTTTCTTTCCCAATATGGGGAAAGTGCATAAATTCGAATGTAAATGTAGTAGTCGATATTATGGGATAAAGCACTATCTCTCTACAAAATCTATTGAACTAGAATGTTGGTTTGAAGTTAAAGAGATATTAGATTCCGATTAGAGTTGAAGAGAATATTAAGAACCAATAACAATCAAGACTTCGAGTGCAATTGGACAGTTTCGATAAATTCGGATTGTTTACTGGTGGTTCGAGTCTCTTATCTACCAATGTTTGTTTAAATAGTTGATACCTATAGGTATTGAAATAACCTATTTTGAAATTTGATTTTATTTATTTTTTTCCCTCTAATACCGTATTAGATGATATTAGATAGGAATACCTGGATCCCAAATAGGTGTCGTGTTTGTATTCGCCATAATAATCTGTTATCAAAAATAAATTATGTATTGTCAGAAAATAGTTCGCTTTTTACATCAAGACTATCGACAGACTTTTACAAAAACTCTCATTGCCAGTCTGGTTAGCTTGAAGGGTAGCGTCTGCCTTGTAAGGACTAGGTTCCCCACCCAAGGCGAACTTTATGCTGAATACATAAGATTCGTTCTTGGAAGGGCTACATAAAGGCTGTGGGATAATCCAAGGAATAGGTACCATTCAAGAGGCTACACTTACGACATACAAATTATGCAAAATCAGATTATTTAAAATGAAGAAAAAATATCTACATAACATGTATAACTAACAAAATTAAAATAACTCCTAAATAACCTTTTACTAGAGTAAATAATAAACTCTAGTAGAAGGTGTGGGTTACCAATTTTGTTCATTTGATTTTCTTCAACACCACCTTCGGATTTAATCTCTTTTCTCGGAAAAGTCTCTTATCTACCAATGTTTGTTTAAATAGTTGATACCTATATTGAAATAACCTATTTTGAAATTTGATTTTATTTATTTTTTTCCTCTAATATGTGGTTATAGATAGGTAAGGAATATAAATTTCATAAATTTGTTCCAAGTTTATTCACAAGAGATGTAGGTTTCGATAACTTCTGGTGAAGCTATGTTAAAGCTTGGAGAGATGCAGTTCTGAATTGGAAGTAATGGGTGTCAAGGAAGAATGGTGTGATACCCATAACAATTAGGAATGTTGAAAGTTTCCCAACCATAACGATAATAAAATCTTGTGCTGGACGTGTGAGACATTTTCGAAGATGTTACGATTTAATCAGCTATCGGGCAATCGGAACAGTATGAAAAATCAATGTTCTTTTTGCCTGCCCATGTAACACTTAAAGGTGCTTCTATGTACCTATACTATCAATGTCGAAATCGACTGGAACCCATACAAAGTACAAAGGTAAGATCAAAAGATTTTGGTGGAATGAATAGAATAAAAAAGAATATTAAAACTTCTACAGTAGCTTCTACACTACATTAAGTACGATCGAAATCGAATGTGATACATAAGTGATTCCTCGAATATGCCCAACTTTCTTACAGAACTGCAGTCCGCATGAAACCGCTAGGTAACAATTACCTAAATCACTCCACAATCCCACATCCGCGGACACTTTGGAAGTTGACCTCAACTTGCAATTTCTTCAAAAGTTATTCCTTCAGCACAAAAAATGTCGCAGGCAATTCCCATGCATAAATACGTGCAAATAATTGAGCGCATAATTTTGTTGCTTTAATTAGAAAAGATTTGACAACACAATACTGTTGAAATCCAGGCACATAAACTACTTTGTGTCAGGACTTGAATGAAATTTCTTTTTTTCTTCGTTGACAAAATGTCTCCGGAGTTTGGTCGATTATTTAAATCAAGCCGAGATGTGAAGTGGTTGGACTAAGATTTAGTAGAGTGCGCTTGATTACAATTTAATATATTTATTGTGTACATACTACCTATGTGTAACTATGTATCTACTCTACCTAGCTATAAATGTTCAATTTCCTAGGTACCATATAGGTACCTACTACCTACTTGATGCAAGCGGTGAAAGCTCTCTTGAGTTTTCGCTAGTTTGTCTCATTGCGACTGCAGTGAGAAGTAACTTGAAAAGACAGATTTTCATAGATCAAAGAATGACACATGGACACTCAAAGTATTGAGAACCGACTTTGGACTTTTCTGTCACTGAAATCGGCTGAGTGATCTCACAGATATGTGAATGAGCTCGTTCCAAGAACCAGACAACGGGCATACCTGTTACAATGATAGAAATAGCTACATACGTGCTTACACAAAAATTACTCCCAAATCAATGGGCCATAAAAAATACATTTCGCATAAACACGTTCTATGAAAGTGTTGTACACACAACTAAATCATCTTCAATATAAGTTTGTTTGACGCTCTTCCATATAAAAAATATCAAAAAAAAATGCGTTTAGTGAGTAGTTATCCTCCTAATTAGCTAAAATAATAATGAAAAGATAAAAGAAAAAAAGCATTAAAAAATAAGAAAAGTAAAAAAAAATAATCGGAGTTTGGTCGATTATTTAAATCAAGCCGAGATGTGAAGTGGTTGGACTAAGATTTAGTAGAGTGCGCTTGATTACAATTTAATATCTTTATTGTGTACTTATACTACCTATGTGTAACTATGTAGCTATAAATGCTCAATTTCCTAGGTACTATATAGGTACTACTGCAATATCCTTACCTACTTGATGCAAGCGGTAAAAGCTCTCTTGAGTTTTCGCTAGTTTGTCTCATTGCGACTGCAGTGAGAAGTAACTTGAAAAGACAGATTGTCATAGATCAAAGAATAACACATGGACACTCAAAGTATTGAGAACCGACTTTGGGACTTTTCTGTCACCGAAATCGGCTGAGTGATCTCACAAAAATGTGAATGAGCTGGTTCCAAGAATCAGACTACAGACATACCTAAATACAATGATAGAAATAGCTATCTACTACATACGTGCTTACACCAAAATTACTCTCAAATCAATGGACCATAAAAAATACATTTCGCATAAACACGTTCTATGAAAGTGTTGTGCACACAACTAAATCATCTTCAATATAAGTTTGTTTGACGCTCTTCCATATAAAAAATATCAAAAAAATGCGTTTAGTAAGTAGTTATCCTCCTAATTAGCTAAAATAATAACGAAAAAATGAAAGAAAAAAAGCATTAAAAAATAAGAAAAGTAAAAAAAAACCTGATTGTTTTCTAAAGTGGTAGTTAATTATTTGATGTTCCAGCATTTTCAGCATTTAATGAGAGCAAGTGCTCAAAGACATCCTACCTGATTGTTTTCTAAAGTGGTAGTTAATTATTTGATGTTCCAGCATTTTCAGCATTTAATGAGAGCAAGTGCTCAAAGACATCCTCCTAATGAATTACCAGAAGTCTCATCACTCGGTTGGAATGCATCTCGTGAGACGTTGAGAGATGCAATTCCAATCATCGTCACTTAAGGGACATAAATTAGGCCCCATTGTGTTTTTGCCTGGCTTTGGCGGTGTCTTAAACTAATGATACGGGGTCCTCTAGTGATAGATCTTACATGACGTTGCAATGCGAAGCACATTGAGATGCTCTTTTTAAGTTGTGTTTTTGTTTTGTTTTGTCTCTTTGTTTTAAAGTAAAAAAAAACCTGATTGTTTTCTAAAGTGGTAGTTAATTATTTGATGTTCCAGCATTTTCAGCATATAATGAGAGCAAGTGCTCAAAGACATCCTCCTAATGAATTACCAGAAGTCTCATCACTCGCTTGGAATGCATCTCGTGAGACGTTGAGAGATGCAGTTCCAATCATCGTCACTTAAGGGACATAAATTAGGCCCCATTGTGTTTTTGCCTGACTTTGGCGGTGTCTTAAACTAATGATACGGGGCCCTCAAGTGATAGATCTTACATGACGTTGCAATGCGAAGCACATTGAGATGCTCTTTTTAAGTTGTGTTTTTGTTTTGTCTCTTTGTTTTTTCTTTCTTTCTTCCTTCCTTTCTCTTCTCTTGTTTATTTCCCCTTGTTTTCTTTACTTTCTCTTTCCCAAGTTTCCTTTCTTTCTTTTTCGTTCCTTCTCTCGTCTTTTCTCTCTTCGTTTCTTTTCTTCCTTTGTTTTCTTTCTGTTGAACAATGACAGACAGACAGACGACACCGAAGTGAATACAATAGTCCGTCCCTTATACCTTTTTATTACTATTGTAATAATAAAGGAAGGACGGACTAAAAATTAGTGGATGCTACTAATTTACAATCTCTCTCCCTGTATCTTGTTTTCCTTTTTCTTTAAATTCTTTCTTTTATTAATTCCTTAATTTTTTTACTTTCTTTCTCTTTTTGAACATGAATCAGTGGATGTGACAAATTTATAAGTCAGAGAATTATTTCTTTTCTTTTAATGAGTTGATGTGTTTTGTCATTGGAGCTCCATATTCATATCTGATCAAGTATGCATTAACAATTACTTAGGTTTAAATTGTTAAATACAATCGAGAATAAAGAAACATCCCGTGTACCGGAAAGCTTAACTGCCGAAATTACTTAGCTAAATTCACCCAACACACAAAATGGTTCGAGAAAAGGGAAGGGTACATGCCTACCTTTTTTTGGTATAATTAAAGGCTATTCTAGATTTATGATAACCCAAAGGTAAAATTAATTGTTGGGCACGCGTTAATCAACCGATGGTCCGAAATCAAATGAAGTTATAAATTGTAAAGAAACAAGCGTTTTATGGCTTTCGAATAACACATTACCGTGTTTTCTGTTCGTGGATTTGTATTTTCGGTACACTTTGGCTTGGATTTACATATCTTATAAATTGTAAAGAAACAAGCGTTTTATGGCTTTCGAATAACACATTACCGTGTTTTCTGTTCGTGGATTTGTATTTTCGGTACACGTTGGCTTGGATTTACATATCTTTTTTGGTGCATTTTAGACTATTTGGGGTTCGTATTTAAAAATTACATCCAGACTGATGGACGATGGTTTTTCTCACCTTGCTTCATAATTTATGTTATGACCCGAGTAAATTGCCGATTGATATCTGCTGAAGGACATTATTGAGGGAGTGACACCAGTTTGCTTTTATACCCAGGAAGGTATTCCGGGGTTCCGCTTCGTTTTGAATTGTTTGCGGTGAGTTATGGGTTCCATTAAGTTGGGCGGTACCTAAATGACTGTCCGTTGACAACCATTGAAGATCACATTGTATATCACAAGCTGGTGGAAGGGATAAGAACAGTTGGGTCTTATAACTGTTTTTTGACAGTTGGATCCTATCTAACTGTTAATAGCTCGTGTCAACCCTTCATAAAGTGTGGTGAGTGGCAATAAAATTAAGAACTAACACTGCTTAAATAATCAGTTAAATCTAGAGTCCAATACTTGGGTATTATATACGATCTCCTAGTTTCTTGGTTTAAATTTTCAGACCGGTTGTCTGATTCCTGAAGAAAACTCAAACTAGATGAAGTTTATTTTTGAACGAGAGATGTTAGATAATTATTACTCATTTGCTAAAAAGAGGAGGATTAAACTCCTATCCTGTAGCCTTTTTAATTTTGACAGTTGGATCCTATCTAACTGTTAATAGCTCGTGTCAACCCTTCATAAAGTGTGGTGAGTGGCAATAAAATTAAGAACTAACTGCTTAAATAATCAGTTAAATCTAGAGTCCAATTCTTGGGTATTATATACGATCTCGTAGTTTCTTGGTTTAAATTTTCAGACCGGTTGTCCGATTCCTGAAGAAAACTCAAACTAGATGAAGTTTATTTTTGAACGAGAGATATTAGATAGTTATTACTCATTTGCTAAAAAGAGGAGGATTAAACTCCTATCCTGTAGCCTTTTAAAACGCGTTATAATTTCAAAGACAAAGAGAGCTAAACGTTTGAAGATTTTAGGAGGCATCGCCCCCAAATCTCTACCAAAGCAGTTAATATTATCGAAACAATTAAAACCAACGTAGCAAGTACTCATTATTAACCTATTAGATACCTAAAACACGCGTACAGCCCCCGGCTATGAACATCCACCCTAGGTTACCCCACTGACCTACAAGCTAGACTCATTAGGGTGACCTCCCACAGCTATCGGAGCCCCCGGCTATGAACATCCACCCTAGGTTACCCCACTGACCTACAAGCTAGACTCATTAGGGTGACCTCCCACAGCTATCGGTCACCGGATCACTGCAAAACCACCCCCTACATTGCAAAGCCTCAACCGAGCAACCCCTTAATAAATCATAGATTCTACGTAATTTATTATCTTTGAAAGATGGCTATGACGTAAATTCGCCCAGCTAAGGGGGTGCTTTCTTGCGGGTGGAGGGTGTTGGTCCAACAGTGAAAAAAAATAGTTGGGGTTGGTCCCCACCCATCTTGTCGGTGTGGTCTTAAAGTATCCCCGCGTATTGGGATAATTATAGACATTACTGGTGCTAGTCGACTTTTATCGAGAGAACTGAGTTGAAGATTCTAGTTTGATTAATGACTTTATTCTGAATTTTGCGAGAAAAATATTAATTTTTCCAATAAAATGTGTTCGATTAAATTAATTTTTGTTTTTCTGATCCAGAGATAGCCTGCCCAGACACAGATTTTTAGATTTTAATTACTTGGTTATTTTTAAGTGATAATTTCAAAATTTCGTTGAAGATTCTAGTTTGATTAATGACTTTATTCTGAATTTTGCGAGAAAAATATTAATTTTTGCAATAAAATGTGTTCGATTAAATTGATTTTTGTTTTTTCTGATCCAGAGATAGCCTGCCCAGACACAGATTTTTAGATTTTAATTACTTGGTTATTTTTAAGTGATAATCTCAAAATTTTAAACACAGATTTTTGAGATGATTAAGAACCTACATAAGTGCAGAAACTTTTGAGATGAACATTACAGGTATACTTACATAGAAAAATTGGATAGGTACACATCACTTTTGTTCTTATTATTGTTTGTAAATACATTGATAATTCAATTCAATTCTTCCTCTTCTTCTTTGTCTCCTCTTGTTCTTCTGCTTCTTCTTCGTCTCCTTTTCTTTTTCTAAGAAATGTTTCAACCCTGTCTGAAGTCTAATTAACATCTTCTGCTCCCTCGTACATCACAAGAATTGGATGAATGGGTGACAGAAGACAAAATGGAGACATGGTTTATTGGTTTAACACAACTTGTTAACCAAAAGAATTGGATGAATGGGTGACAGAAGACAAAATGGAGACATGGTTTATTGGTTTAACACAACTTGTTAACCAAAGTGATTGAATACTCATTTGTACTAGTGAGGGGTAGATTCATTATTTTTAATTCGATTTTTCTTGTTGAGCCCTCTGTTGTTGACTTGGTTTTGGTTGTTATTTGTTGTTTTACTTAAAAACAACTTTTTTTACGCGTTCTCCTATCTCCTATTCTAAAATAGAAGTTTGGACAATGTACTAGTTAGTAGCTACCAAAAACTGAAACAACAAACCAATAAAATTTCTCTCATCTTGCTTTTGTACTATCTTTCCGGACTTACCCTGTAAATTTAGAAATGGCTCACAGGAAAATTCGAATTATTCCCGTTAATACCACAGGAAATTTAATTTTATGCCCGAACAAGGAATCAAACCCCGTGACTTGGTTTTGGTTGTTATTTGTTGTTTTACTTAAAAACAACTTTTTTTACGCGTTCTCCTATCTCCTATTCTAAAATAGAAGTTTTGACAATGTACTAGTTAGTAGCTACCAAAAACTGAAACAACAGAACAATAAAATTTCTCTCATCTTGCTTTTGTACTATCTTTCCGGACTTACTCTGTAAATTTAGAAATGGCTCACAGGAAAATTCGAATTATTCCCGTTAATATCACAGGAAATTTAGTTTTATGCCCGTACAAGGAATCAGTTTGACCTTGACTATTTGGATTCACCATTTCCCAATACCACGTGTGGCTAATTTTCATTCATTTAGAATCAATGAGGAGTATTTACAACTACTTTGTTTAACCAAGCAGGCAGGTGGTACTCTAGTTCTATGTAGATTATTAGATAACGATCAGAGTCGTTTTCAAGTAGAAAAACAACTAAAAAAAATCATCTATGGAAATTTTGAAGAGAACTTTACCAACAAAGTATTGACATTGACAGGGCCTCGAAATTTGTCTTTTTCCCATAATGTCCACTAATAATTTGATTCTAAATAGGTTGATATGTAGCTTGTTAAAACATCCGATTCTTATGAACTCCAAAATTTAGTATGCAAAAGAAAAAAATAAGGTAGTACAAAAAGGTAGGAAAACTGGGTGGAACAAAGTATTGACATTGACAGGGCCTCGAAATTTGTCTTTTTCCCATAATGTCCACTAATAATTTGATTCTAAATAGGTTGATATGTAGATTGTTAAAACATCCGATTCTTATGAACTCCAAAATTTAGTAGGCAAAAGAAAAAAATAAGGTTTATTAAGGTACAAAAAATATGTTGTAGGTAGCTTTTAGGCAGGTACCTACTACCCTACTTAATGTCATAAATGTTAACAATAACTAGGTACCAAGTTACTATTCAGTAAAATAGACCTTCAGTATTAAAATTAGTAAAGTAGTAAATTGTGGGAGGAACATTCTCGTAAAGTGACAAGATCTCGCGCCTAGACTTCTCTGAGATGGTTTTTATCAAGATGAAACCAACTTCTGATGATAATTATACTAGTATCTCTAGCGAGCTTCTGGGGCCTGGGGATGAACCAAATATTGGATTGGTACCAGAAACCAATTCAGTCTTCTTCCAGCTCCGGATGCTAGGTACCAAGTTACTATTCAGTAAAATAGACCTTCAGTATTAAAATTAGTAAATTGTGGGAGGAACATTCTCGTAAAGTGACAAGAACTTGCCCCTAGACTTCTCTGAGATGGTTTTTATCAAGATGAAACCAACTTCTGATGATAATTATACTCGTATCTCTAGTGAGCTTCTGGGGCCTGGGGATGAACCAAATATTGGATTGGTACCAGAAACCAATTCAGTCTTCTTCCAGCTCCGGATGAGCAAGGTATCAGATTTATCTGAGATTTTCCATTTCAATTTTGTTTTGTGTTTTTGAAGTTACGTATTTTTTTACGATTTTATTGGATTGTGATTTTTTTTCTACCTACTGATCTAACAGTTTTTGGTCTTTATCTTTCAAATAAATAAATAATTAAATATCTTGTGTTTTTAATAACGGATATTATTTGGCAATTTTTTTAATTTTTTTTTTTTATTTTTCATTATTATTTTTTTTAAATAAAGCGCTTTAACTACAAGGTCATTCGCGCTGACTTCTTTGTTAGATTATTATCTACTATTCAAAGACTTTTGGATGAGAAAATTCCTTTTATTAGTCTTCGATCTAACAAATTATAATGCTTTTACTTGTCGTTTTTGGTCTTTATCTTTCAAATAAATAAATAATTAAATATCTTGTGTTTTTAATAACGGATATTATTTGGCAATTTTTTTAATTTTATTTTTATTATCTACTATTCAAAGACTTTTGGATGAGAAAATTCCTTTTGTTAGTCTTCGATCTAACAGATTATAATGCTTTTACTTGTTTCATGTGTTTGAACTGAATAAAAAAAGCTTTTTAGATCTCAATTTTATATCTATCCAAATCTGTGAAAATTCACAATGTGTGAAATCGGTTCCTACATGCATCACATGGATTCAAAACATACCGCGGGTTTCGAACCCAGCACCGACTATTTCTCGTCCATCTTGAGCTATCGATCTAACAGATTATAATGCTTTTACTTGTTTCATGTGTTTGAACTGAATAAAAAAAGCTTTTTAGATCTCAATTTTATATCTATCTAAATCTGTGAAAATTCACAATGTGTGAAATCGGTTCCTACATGCATCACATGGATTCAAAACATACCGCGGGTTTCGAACCCAGCACCGACTGTTTCTCGTCCATCTTGAGCTACCGTAGTCCCTCCTCCAGTCCCAACAGTAGTGAGGCCTCATCCCATCCATATCACACGTCCGAAGATGATCTCGACCACATGGTCCTGTCACAAAGTATAGTAGATGAGAGACTATTTGGTAGATGTGATGAATTCACACATAGAATATCTGAAGGCATTGGTGGATGTGAGAGATTTACAAATAGAATATCTGAAGAAATTAGCGGATGTGACAAATTTACAAATAGGATATCTGAAGAAATTGGTGGATGTGGCAGATTTACAAATAGGATATCTGAAGAAATTGGTGGATGTGGCAGATTTACAAATAGAATATCTGAAGACATTGGTGGATGTGACAGATTTACAAATAGAACAAGTCAAGAAATTAGTCAATGTGAAAGCCTTACACATGAAAATTTAATAGGAATGAACACATATGAATACATTGATATCAATGAGTCCTGTACGAGAATAAATGATAGATTGCACTCGATGCAGATCTACCAAAATAATCCTGAGGAAACCCAGAGCTTATTGACCAGTTATTCACCAGGTAAGCAAAACTTAAACTTAGTTACCTACATACTTAACTACAAATACATGTTTATTTTGTTTAGACTGCAGGAGTAAAGATATTAGACTGCAGGAGTAAAGATATTAGACTGCAGGAGTAAAGATATTAGACTGCAGGAGTAAGGATATTAGACTGCAGGAGTAAAGATATTAGACTGCAGGAGTAAAGATATTAGACTGCAGGAGTAGAGATATTAGACTGCAGGAGTAGAGATATTAGACTGCAGGAGTAAAGATATTAGACTGCGGCAGTAAACTGTAAAGGGACTTTTCAGTCTCATTCCGGCAGTATAAACAGGGTATATTCTATTTTATCCTGCTAAGATTGAGGGACTGAAAAGTTCTATGGCTCTTCAGTATGTACTTAAGTCCTTGTTAGAAAAGTTTCTATTCCAGAATTGCTCTCCCATTAATTCAGGAGAATACCTTCCATTGGCAAAATTTCCCCCCTATGAGACATCAGTGCTCTTGACGGGTGAATTTTAGAATCTTGAGCTACCGTAGTCCCGCCTCCAGTCCCAACAGTAGTGAGGCCTCATCCCATCCATATCACACGTCCGAAGATGATCTCGACCATATGGTCCTGTCACAAAGTATAGTAGATGAGAGACTAATTGGTGGATGTGATGAATTCACACATAGAATATCTGAAAGCATTGGTGGATGTGAGAGATTTACAAATAGAATATCTGAAGAAATTAGCGGATGTGACAAATTTACAAACAGGATATCTGAAGAAATTAGCGGATGTGACAAATTTACAAATAGGATATCTGAAGAAATTGGTGGATGTGACAAATTTACAAACAGAACAAGTCAAGAAATTAGTCAATGTGAAAGCCTTACACATGAAAATTTAATAGGAATTAACACATATGAATACATTGATATCAATGAGTCCTGTACGAGAATAAATGATAGATTGCACTCGATGCAGATCTACCAAAATAATCCTGAGGAAACCCAGAGCTTATTGACCAGTTATTCACCAGGTAAGCAAAACTTAAACTTAGTTACCTACATACTTAACTACAAATACCTGTTTATTTTGTTTAGACTGCAGGAGTAAAGATATTCGACTGCAGGAGTAAAGATATTAGACTGCAGGAGCGAAGATATTAGACTGCAGGAGCGTATTGACCAGTTATTCACCAGGTAAGCAAAACTTAAACTTAGTTACCTACATACTTAACTACAAATACCTGTTTATTTTGTTTAGACTCCAGGAGTAAAGATATTAGACTGCAGGAGCGAAGATATTAGACTGCAGGAGTAAAGATATTAGACTGCAGGAGCGAAGATATTAGACTGCAGGAGTAAAGATATTAGACTGTAGGAGTAAAGATATTAGACTGCAGGAGTAAAGATATTAGACTGCAGGAGTAAAGATACCTACTAGACTGCGGCAGTAAAGGGACTTTTCAGTCTCATTCCGGCAGTATAAACAGGGTATATTCTATTTTATCCTGCTAAGATTATGGGACTGAAAAGTTCTATGGCTCTTCAGTATGTATTTAAGTCCTTGTTAAAAAGGTTTCTATTCCAGAATTGCTCTCCCATTAATTCAGGAGAATACCTTCCGTTGGCAAAATTTCCCCCTATGAGACATCAGTGCTCTTGACGGGTGCATTTTAGAAAAAAAATATATTAGACTGCAGGAGTAAAGATATTAGACTGCAGGAGTAAAGATATTAGACTGCAGGAGTAAAGATATTAGACTGCAGGAGTAAAGCTATTAGACTGCAGGAGTAAAGATACCTACTAGACTGCGGCAGTAAAGGGACTTTTCAGTCTCTTCCCGGCAGTATAAACAGGGTATATTCTATTTTATCCTGCTAAGATTGTGGGACTGAAAAGTTCTATGGCTCTTCAGTATGTACTTAAGTCCTTGTTAGAAAAGTTTCTATTCCAGAATTGCTCTCCAGAATTAATTCAGGAGAATACCTTCCATTGGCAAAATTTCCCCCTATGAGACATCAGTGCTCTTGACGGGTGAATTTTAGAAAAAAAATCTTTAATTCAAGCAAAACGTGAGAGGTAATTAATTGACATCGTTTCTTCCTTTGTTCACAGACGACAATTTCAAAAGTTACGAACACCAATTCCCTGGATCGGACGCTTACGACCAAAACCGAAACGTAACAGACCACCAAGGAGTACAGTCCCCCAAAGACGTTCAGGAATTCAATCAACACCGTTCCCCAATCCCGGACGAGAGGGGGGTCAACCAATTCAAGTCAATTCCTCAGAGTAGACCAGCCAAAAGTCCTGTGAAACATAAACTTAGTCAGGACACAATTTCAAAAGTTACGAACACCAATTCCCTGGATCGGACGCTTACGACCAAAACCGAAACGTAACAGACCACCAAGGAGTACAGTCTCCCAAAGACGTCCAGGAATTCAATCAACACCGTTCCCCAATCCCGGACGAGAGGGGGGTCAACCAATTCAAGTCGATTCCTCAGAGTAGACCAGCCAAAAGTCCTGTGAAACATAAACTTAGTCAGGAAAGCCCTCTTAGTGAAGACAGTAAGGTTCTGCGTCAGGAAGAGAATAGAGACGATTGTAGCTCCGATGGTTTCGACTGCCCCAGTGATCATTTCAGAGGTAATGGGTTCGAGGTGCTCAAGAAGAGAAGGTTAGCGGCCAACGCTCGGGAGCGGAGACGTATGAATAATCTGAATGATGCGTTTGACAGGCTTAGAGATGTGATACCTTCCCTGGGGAATGACAGGAAGCTGTCCAAATATGAGACGCTGCAGATGGCCCAGTCCTATATTAATGCCTTGGGGGATTTGCTGTACCGGGAATAAAATGGGAACCGGGAATGACCTTTGCGGTTAAGACCACTATCTGTGAGTTCAAAGATTGCTAAGTTCAACTATCACTCTGGATTAAGCAATCAGATTGCTATATCCAAGAATTAAACGAAGTTTAAACTCAGTTTGTAATCCTGGATTTGTGTTCAATCTATTTTATTTAAGTAGAATCTATTTAAATTTGTGTGTCACAAAATTTAGGACTCAACACTAACGTGAAATTTGAAAATTTCTTGGCAAAAGTTCCGCACATTATTATTGTCTAAACTTTCTTGTAACTATTTACATTTATATCTCTATGTAATAATTTGTTTGAAATATAAGTAAATCATTATGATTGTTCTCCTTTTGTTATAAAAATATTATAAACAATGCTTTTCATTTTATACAAACCTAACTATTCCTACAATCAAAATCGTGGGTGGTGTGCCTCTAAATAAATAAAATAGAAGTTCCGAACTTCCGAGTTATCTTCTCGTAAACACATGCCGAATTAAAAAAGGTAGTGTGGGTAACAACTGGCCAATGATTTGGCAATATCTACCTATATGGTGATGTTGTGTACAAGGATAATGACTTTGGCACATGCTAGAAAACTATTGAAGGGGGACAGATTATCTCTATATCTAATTCAGCCCAAAAATTAAGACCACTATCTGTGAGTTCAAAGATTGCTAAGTTCAACTATCACTCTGGATTAAGCAATCAGATTGCTATATCCAAGAATTAAAAGAAGTTTAAACTCAGTTTGTGCTCCTGGATTTGTGTTCAATCTATTTAAATTTGTATGTCACAAAATTTAGGACTCAAAACTAACGTGAAATTTGAAAATTTCTTGGCAAAAGTTCCGCACATTATTATTGTCTAAACTTTCTTGTAACTATTTACATTTATATCTCTATGTAATAATTTGTTTGAAATATACGTAAATTATTATGATTGTTCTCCTTTTGTTATAAAAATATTATAAACAATGCTTTTCATTTTAAACAAACCTAACTATTCCTACAATCAAAATCGTGGGTGGTGTGCCTCTAAATAAATAAAATAGAAGTTCCGAACTTCCGAGTTATCTTCTTGTAAACACATGCCGAATTAAAAAAGGTAGTGTGGGTAACAACTGGCCAATGATTTGGCAATTACTACCTATATGGTGATGTTGTGTCCAAGGATACAAGGATAATGACTTTGGCACATGCTAGAAAACTATTGAAGGGGGACAAATTATCTCTATATCTAATTCAGCCCAAAAACCTTGGAATGTGTCCTTGGAAAACGCTGAGCAGATGTTTGGAAACAAAGTGGAAATCCGGAGATAAAGATCCACTTGGAAGTAAAACAACGACAAGATATTTTTCGTTTGTTTTCAGCAAAATTATTGGTTTCTTCTTGATAAAATAAGACCTATAAACTCGTACTATGTTAAAGGCGTATCGTAAACTTTATTCTTCCAAACCAAAAGCAAGAGACCAATTCTCTCTTGCATTTATCCTTGATGTTGGTCGTCTCCAATATTTAGATTCACCAAAATTTTACAAATTACAAAATCTTACACAAGTGTGGATTCTGTGGAGAAAGAAAAATAGTCGCAACTACTTCTGCCTACTCAGTTTAAGTTTCACATAAGAAGACGTTCTAGAGACTTGAGTTTTGAGGAGATCCTACAATACAAAACAGACAAATTATTTATTCATCTAAGTATAAATAATAATAAAATTTATTTTTTATACACAATAATATTAAAAGTATAAATAAATAATTAAAAAAAACTCATAAATAAAATTTCATTTGTTCTTTGTATACTCTCTCATTTCCAACAGATTCTATGTAGGTATCTATTTCACATTCTATATTTTTGTGGCACTCTATAACACGTTCATTATCCTTTTCCTTTGACTGCAGGATTGAAAAAAAGTTGAAAAAATTCTTTTTTTTTGGAAAATATTTTCTTTCGGTACAATTTTATACTATGGTTTGTTTGTATCAAGAAGCCTAGATCGATCCAAGTGAAAAGAAAATTAATGGAAATCGGAAAATAAATTAATATCGACCTAGCACAGTATCTCTATCATCTAATCATTTCTTTTTTCTACCTAGTAGAACCATCCGAACAGTAGAATAGATACATTTCCATAATATTCCGCTCTTCAAACGGAAAAAGCTGGTACAATAATAAAATATGTAGGAGCAAAAATATTGTATCTAGATGTCTTGAACATTTCTGATAAAAAAAAAATTCAACAATTTGGGAAATGGGTACCCATTATTTTACCAGCTTTTTCCATCCAATAGTCACAAATTTTTCCATAATTATTTCTTTTTCTACCTAGTAGAACCATCCGAACAATAGAATAGATACATTTCCATATTATTCCGCTCTTCAAACGGAAAAAGCTGGTACAATAATAAATGTAGGAGCAAAAATATTGTATCTAGATGTCTTGAACATTTCTGATATAAAAAAAAAAAATCAATAATTTGGGAAATGGGTACCCATTATTTTACCAGCTTTTTCCATCCAATAGTCACAAATTTTTCCAGGATAAAATAACTAACCGCAGCTCTTTAAAACTCAATTAAAAATAATACATTCAAAAAATAAAATATAACGTCAAATAAACGTCTACTTTAGGCTTATTCAATCCATAGAGAAGGGAAGAAATAATCCATGAAAAGTTTGCACTTGAATCAAACAAAAAAAGACTTCTTAAGTCAAAATATTTACAACTCTTAATTAACAAAGGCTTTTCTTCATTTTAATTTAAAGAAAAAATCTATGTTTTGTTTATATCGTCTACTTTAGGCTTATTCAATCCATAGAGAAGGGAAGAAATAATCCATGAAAAGTTTGCACTTGAATCAAACAAAAAAAGACTTCTAAAGTCAAAATATTTACAACTCTCAATTAACAAAGGCTTTTCTTCATTTTAATTTAAAGAAAAAAATCTATGTTTTGTTTATAAAATAGCACAGATCTGTTCCTTGAAGTCTTGGCGAACGTAATCAAGCGTCAGAAGTTCTTTTTATTTTTTTATTACTTCGTAATTAGACAAGAAGTACTCAATTCTTAGGGTTTGGGGTCACTCTAGTGACGGTGGACGTTCCCATAAGTAAAAAAGGGTAGGAAAACTGGGTGGAAAAAATCAGAGAATGAAGATCATAAAAACTTACAGCGTTAGGTAAGTTAGAGTAAGATACCTACCATAAGAGTAAGTTAGAGTTAGGTGCCATAAGAGTAACTGAAGTATGTACGTACTCATATTGAAAACCACATTGAAAACCGATTGCTTCCACTTTCATGGAATTCGGAAACGGTTTTCTTATATAAAAAAAAAAAAAAAAAAAAAAAAAAAAAAAAAATCTATGGAAATTTTGAAGAGAACTTCACCAACAAAGTATTGACATTGACAGGGCCTCGCAATTTGTCTTTTTCCCATAATGTCCACTAATAATTTGATTCTAAATAGGTTGATATGTAGGTTGTTAAAACATCCGACTCTTATGAACTCCAAAATTTAGAAGGCAAAAGAAAAAAATAAGTTATTTATTAAGGTACAAAAAATAAGTTGTAGGTAGCTTTTAGGTAGGTACCTACAATCCTACATAGGTTAAAAAGGGTAGGAAAACTGGGTGGAAAAAATCAGAGAATGAAGATCATAAAAACTTACAGCGTTAGGTTAGTTAGAGTAAGATACCTACCATAAGAGTAAGTTAGAGTTAGGTGCCATAAGAGTGACTGAAGTATGTACGTACTCATATTGAAAACCACATTGAAAACCGATTGCTTCCACTTTCATGGATTTCGGAAACGGTTTTCTTATATGTTACGATGATAAAGTAGGAAGGGAAAAAAAGAAATGAAATTCTTATATGCAACAGGCTATTCATTACAGGTTACCTACGTTAAAAAATTATACATACCCATGATAATTTAAAGATTGGGAATCATAGGTATTAGCAATGTATTTTCAATTGAACAAAAGATCAACCGTTCAAAATATCTGATTTGGTTCTTACAAAGAAAGTATCTTAGCTTAGTAAAATAAATTTATGGTACATTTTTTTTTATATATATTAATAATAATACAGAGGCGTAGAATAATACAACAATGATAACATATCACTTACGATATTTCTAGGTACCAAGTTACTATTCAGTAAAATAGACCTTCAGTATTAAAATTAGTAAATTGTGGGAGGAACATTCTCGTAAAGTGACAAGATCTTGCCCCTAGACTTCTCTGAGATGTTTTTTTATCAAGATGAAACCAACTTCTGATGATAATTATACTCGTATCTCTAGCGAGCTTCTGGGGCCTGGGGATGAACCAAATATTGGATTGGTACCAGAAACCAATTCAGTCTTCTTCCAGCTCCGGATGAGCAAGGTATCAGATTTATCTGAGATTTTCCATTTCAATTTTGTTTTGTGTTTTTGAAGTTACGTATTAACAAAAGATCAACCGTTCAAAATATCTGATTTGGTTCTTACAAAGAAAGTATCTTAGCTTAGTAAAATAAATTTATGGTACATTTTCTTTTTATATATTTATTAATAATAATACAGAGGCGTAGAATAATACAACAATGATAACATATCACTTACGATATTCTCTATAATCTAGACATTAAAATAATGAAAAAAGCTCAAATAAAATTGAAAAGGACAAATTAAAATGAAAAATCACACAATATTCAATGTGACTCTTAATTTGATAGCAATAATAACTGTCACACAATTTTATTTGGGGGAGTGCAACACCCATAAGAACCTTCAACCATAATACCAACTTTCTTGTAAATTTTGGTTTTCAAAGGCCATTCTTGTAAATTTCGTTAAAAAAATCATACAAAAGAACAAATTTTATATGAGAATACTTCGTTTTCTCTCAAACAAATATGTTCACAAATACAAATATACCTAATGCAAGCAATCATGAACCAATGCCAGAGGGCAGCCATTAGCTAAAGCCACTCTCGGTTTTAAATATTCGGAGTTTACATCCAATCACCTTTCTTATAAAAGAATACTTCGTTTTCTCTCAAACAAATATGTTCACAAATACAAATATACCTAATGCAAGCAATCATGAACCAATGCCAGAGGGCAGCAATTAGCTAAAGCCACTCTTGGTTTTAAATACTTATTCGGAGTTTACATCCAATCACCTTTCTTATAATCAGATGTTTTTCTTCGTTTGGTCCGTGGTATTATTTCTGTACTACAGTCTTCATTTTCAGTCTTTTGGTCATTTTTACTGAGTGGTTCGTTATTATCAGAATCAGGTTCTGATTTACGTTTTGGTGTTATATTACTGCAGGTGTTAATATTTTCATTGTCTACTATGTCGTCTTTGATGTCACTGAGAGAACTCCCACCAGAATCATTTAGCTTTGTTTCAGTTTCTAGATTGTCAGAGTTAATAAGTTTGAGATCACCCATATGTGACACGTCTGTTTGTGCATTCTTTTCAGTTTCTAACTCATGCTTGTTAAGTGCCAAGTTATCTTTACAGGAAACCTCAGCTTTGTCTGACAACTGTTCATTTTGTTCAGGCATACTTGTAGTTTCTGCAAAATTCACATCATTATGAACCTTCTCATTATTCATATTCTTTATGCTATATGCTCCATGAGTATCTTTTATGATGAGCTTGCTTACTTTTTCAGTTGAATTATTGGAATTATGCTTGGATTTGTTTTTATTTTTGGTCTTTTTCTTTTCAGATTTGTCTTTTTTCTGTAATTTGAATGTGATTTTTATACTGCTGTCTTGAGTACAACTTGGTTGATCCTGTACAATAGAGCAGTTGATATCACTATCATCATCTGTTGTGCTTTCTCTTTTCACA
>NW_007377885.1:47775-51775 GCF_000475195.1 Diaphorina citri | reverse complement strand
AGGTACTCTTGAATATATTTGGTAATGTTTGAATGAACAATATAAATAGAATCACAGGTCAATATTTCACAGGAATAAACTCAACGATTCTGTTCACTATTTTACGTCAAAATGATTCTCTCGACCATGTACAACTTTCTTCTAAGTAATGGGTAATAGTAGAAAGCACATACAAATAGCAAAACATTGTGATTCTAGAACATGAGTTGTTTCAACAAGAACTCTATGTCAGACAACGAGGTATCAAACTGGGCAAAAATATTCCCATTCAAATGTTCATGATAATGGAACTTGAAACTAGCTCTCCTGTAGAAGACAGTCTGACAAATATTACAGAAGTATGCCCTATCCCTGCCTCTCACATCTGGATGATTCTCCCATACATGCATCTGGAACGTCCTGAACTTCTTGTATTCCTCATCACACGTCTTACAGGTATATACTTTCTTCTGATGGAATATCTCGCGATGTTTCTTCAGATTATATCGGTTGCTGACCGTACGATCACACAAATCACACTCTATTTCTTCTGTATGATAGATATATTCGTGACGGCGTTTATTGATTTTGGTTTCCAAGAATGAAATCTCGCACTGATCGCACCAATATTTATCAAAGAAATCGCTTACATCCTCTTCGTCAAGATTTCGTAGTTTGATGCGAGGTTTATATTTCTCTGCTATATCATAGGAGGCGGGTGCTATCTTGACACAATACATACGTTGCACTTTAGCGATGGGGTTCAAGTCTGCATCACATACAGTCACATAACGGAAGTCACAAGCATTTATATTACGTCGTGGCATCATGGACCGGATTTTGTTACCAAACTTACCAAACCGATTGAACCTTGCATGATGTTGTGCCTTGAGAGATTTGAAACTCTTTAGCGTTTTCCTCGGTTTGAATAGTTTCTCTTTCGTTGGATACACTTCTTCATAGTCCAAGTTATCATTGATTGAATTGAGTCCATTCTTTCCTTTCTTCAAGTAATCCTCGATGTCAAAGTCTTTATCCTTGTCTTCATCGTCAATATCTTCATCATATTCATCTTCCTCATCAAAGTCAATATAATCATCATTATCATCATCATCCTCTACTTCCTCTTCTACTTCTACTTCCACTTCTTCTCCAGTTTCAGGATCAGTAACCATTTTCTTGACTTTGATGGTTTTCTTGGGTTTAGGAGGTTTTTCTTTCTTAGGTTTGGGAGGTCGGGGAGGTGCGTCGGGATTATCTGTCTTCCTTGGTCTTCCTCGCTTCTTTTGTAAGTGCTTGGGTATCCTCTCGTAGTAGCTATATTTAGGTTTTGGTCTCTCTTGCACCTCACTGGCTGCCATTTCAATGAGTTCATCAATCTGATTGTCAAAGTCTGAGAACATGCCTATGTCAGATTTCTTCGATCTATTACTTCGCTTAAGTTGATCTTCCGAGAGTTGTTCAAATTTAAGATGTGATACAGTAAAGTCTTTATCATCAGCACAATCTGTTAGTATATTTTCCATGGACCGGTTTACACTTTCTAGTTCTTTACTTAGAGACTCGTCGTATGCATTATCACTATCGTTGTCAGGTTTTTCTTCTCTTCTCTCAATAGCACCGAGATCTCGTTTTCTTGGTCTTCCTGGTCTCTTTCCAGTTTTGGGAATTCGTTTCTTCTTTTCCGCTGCATCATCATCCAGCACACGTTTCTTGGGCCCTCGCTTCTTCTGTTGATCTTTGGGTATTTTGACGTACTTGTAATATTTTTTGTGATAGTTTGGATCATCACTTTTTAATTTCTTCTGTGCTTTAGCATACTTCGGAGGTCGACCGGGTTTCTTCGGAGCAGGTTTTTCATCATAGATATTCATGTTGTCATAGTTGTCGATATCATCATCATCGTTTTCGACCTTAATCTCTTTCTTTGGCTCTTGGAATTGCAGAATTTCATCCAATGGGTTGCCCAGATAGTTGGAAACGTCTTCCGAAACAATTTCTTCCGTGATAACATCTAGTCCAGAATTAATTTCCTCTAGGAGTCTATTGTCTGTGATTTCGTTGCTGTTTTGATCATCAGTCGGGATATTGTTCACCATCATATTCAACTGAGAGTTGAGTTGTAGCAATTGTTCTGATAAAGCGTCCGATGGAATATATTGGTCATTCATATTTACCACAGAGGTGGATGGTTCAGGATCTCTGATTTTCTTTGGACGACCAGGTCTCCGTTTTACAACAGGAGCAGGAGGAGCTAGAGGTATCAACTCATTCTCCTCTTCTCGTTTCTTTAATTCTTTTTGTTTCTTGTATTCCTCGTAATATTTCTTCCTTGGTCTTCCACATTTTCGTTTTCTACCTCTTCCCGCTTTTCGTGTTACTTTGAATCCTGGCTTACGGCCTCGTTTCTTGGGAACTTTGACTTCTCCGTCCATGTTTACAATAGATACAACGGTGTTGTCTTGGACAATCTCATCCTCTATTTCTGTTTTGATTTCTATTTTACACGGGACCTCATTGGGTTTTGGAGGTTCATCACACGCGTTACTTGTCAGAATATCTTCAGGCAAAGGATTTTTCCTAGGACGTCCTCGCTTCTTCTTAACAACAACAGGCTTGCTTCCCGTACTCCCTGCTAGTATTTTCTGTGACAGAGTTTCAACTGGTGTGATATCATGTTTAATATCAGGGGCTTTGTCTTCATCAAGGCGTTTGGAAACTTGTTCTCCCATTTCGTGATTAGACGAGGAACTATCACTCTTATGAACAGAATCCTGGCTAAGTGAAGGAGCATTGCGAATTTTCAATTTTTTCGGATGTGCAACAGTTGGTACTGGTTGTTTCTTTTTCTCTGTGTCACTAGATTCCGAGTCACTAGAATCACTTCCAGTCTCAGAGTCACTAGAACTATCAGAGTCACTTGAGTCACTTCCGCTACTACTTGAATCACTTGAGTTGGACGCATCACTTGATTCACTGGAGTCTTCACTACTCATATTATCTAGATCTCCTGACTTGGAAATTGATTGACTTGGGTGATACTGTTTATCTAGTTCTGCTTTATTTTGAGTTTCATTTTTGCGTTCGTTTGACTTTTACTCCACTGTCCGATTCAGAGTTTCTGATTTTATAAGCACCTCATTGTCTGTGGATTTGGTTCTTCATATCAATTTCTTTATCGGACTTTTCATTGCCTTCAGTAATACTATTTTTCTCATTTTTCCATTAAGTTCCTTGTTTCTGATGTTTATCTTCATCTTCCTCTCCATTTCTTTTTTGTTGTGGATTTTTTCGAAATCTTACAGCATCTTCTACATTTTTATCGACAGTTTTTATTAGTGTGTCCTTACTTTTGCCTACTGTCAGAATGTGTTATGTTGAATCTATTTCTACCTCTTCACTTGATAGGCTCAGAGTCCCTCGCATTGTGTTTTGAATTTATCGCAATTTTCGTACTTTTTTCTTTTTTACTAAAATGTCATCTTCTTGAGTTTTCCTCTCCTTCCCTCACAATAACACTCCTACATCATTAGAGCATTTCAACCCTCATCATCGTCGTCCTGGTATTTCATCTCCCTTCTCCTTTTACTGTTTCTTGATCTTCATTAAGTCAATCTAGAAAATCTTTCAAGGTAATTTCCTTGCGCGTCCTAGGTGATTTTAACGTTTGGACTTTTCTTCTTCTAATTTAGTCCTTGGCTATATTAGAATGTGAGCCTGGTACTTTTCTCTCTTCTGGTATTGTCAATTGAAAGGTGTGGAAAGTGGAGAATTTCCCCTATCTGTATTTTTTTTGACCCTTTAAAATGTTGTTTAATACAGCATCATTGGTCTTGAATGTTTTCACAGCTTCCTCATCCTCTGAGCTCCTCACTACTTGTACGGATCTCTTCTCAATTTCTTTGAGTTTTGGTTCAATTTCGGTTGCGTTGTGTTGACGTTTCCTCTTGTTTTGTTGCACTTCAATTTACAGAGGACAAACTTTGGAGTCAATATCATCATCAGAGAATTCAATACAAAA
>NW_007377885.1:0-47355 GCF_000475195.1 Diaphorina citri | reverse complement strand
CGGTCCCCGGGGGACAAAAAAAACCCCCCTTGTTTGAAAAAAAAAACAAAAAACTAAAAAAAAAAAAAAAAAAAATACACACAAGTCTCGTCAATTCATTCTGAAATTTCACCCAAAGACGTTCATTCATTCTGCCCCACCTGTGGGGAGAGGAACCACGTGGCGGTTTGTCCCATTCATAAAAAGCGTAAATTAACGTAAAAGTGTAATTAACAGTCGCAGACTGACTGACACCCGAATGAATGAATGCACTTTGGTGTAAGCCCCGGTTTAAAAATACTTTGTTGAGCAGGCTGAGACAATTGATCGAACGAAGGGATGGGTTTGTTCTGAACGTTTTGTTGAATGATTTTGTTTTCTTGCATACGCCAGCCACTCACTATCAGGTAGACCTGACAGGTACAGCTGAAAATGTCCGCCTGTCAGGACTACCATACGGTATGGTATGACACCTGATGAGCGCACACTATCAGGTACCTAGGCCTGACAGGCGGACATGATCAGGTGTACCTGTCAGGTATATCTGATATTGAGTTGCTAGCCTAACTCTAAAAGATTTTGTTCTATTTTGACGGAACTAGGCAAACTGAACACTAATTGAATTGAACCCCAAAATGAGCACAAATTGAATAGAGAATAGAAGTTGCAAATGGGTAAAAATTATAAATATAAATGGTCGGTTCCTATGTAAAAAGTTGGGAAAATCCAAATCTGAGGTCAAAACTCCGAAAAAATAACTGTAAAAGGTCGAAAATTCAATTTTCATTTTCCGTTCTAATGTAAGAGTTCAAAGATGTGTGACGTCAGACTTTACGCAGTTGGTATTTTCGACCGTTAGGTAGCGCCACTATGCAAGCGCGCTAACGGAGGAGCAGAAAGAACTGCGCAGAAACGTATGCGCACAAACACATTAATGCGTTGCCTGCTCGGGAAATTTGATGTGACGTCATCGCCTACGGGAGCGTATGCCGTGACGTCAAAGTTCACGATTTACCGGTATTTTTTAAATTGATTTATCTCGGGATCGAGAAGTCGTATAAGAAAAAGAAAAATTCCGTTGGTCCTCATTTTTCCTGCTTTACGACTTTAAAACATCACCCAAGTAAGCGCAACTGATCTATTGAACGCAAGGTCGGTCCGGCCGGCCGTGACCATTTCATTTTTTGTGCTTCATTTTATAACCATGTTCACAGATTCCTCTGTTTTCTCACCTCCGTGAAGGCATTTTATTGGCAGTTCATTTATGTTTTGTGCTCGTTGTTCCCTGTTTGAAGTTCATGCAGGGTTTGTTAAAAATTGGTTACCCTCACGAGGTTTTTACTGATTTTTTTGAAGAAATATTAATTTATTTAACTAATTTTCCTGTAAATTCACACCTGATACACAGTCCTGACTTTGTACAGCAGCCATGCCTTCTTGTAATCCTTTACCGCCTAAAGAAAATTCTCTGTTCAAGAGAATTCTGGTAAGTTTTGAGAGTCGGTCTTCCACTGTCCCTGGACAACCCTACTAGACTCCTTATAGTTTCACGTAGTTTCTACTGTTTTTACTCTCACTAATCTTTCAATAAAATCTCTATTGGACGTAGATACATCTAACTTTGAGCTTTACATAGAAAACATGATCCCAACCTTGATACTAGCAGCTCAAGGCTAAAGTCTGCAACCAGCAATGGACTTCAATCCAATGATAAGGGCAGTACACAGTGCATTAATGCTGGGAATTATTGTCATTAATCACTGCAAAATTATAAATACTATGTTTCCTGAATGTTGGAAAACAGCTAGAGGATTCTAGTCAAAAGTACACATAGAAAAATAGAAGTGAGATGAGTTTTGTTACTTATGTGTTGGTTGTACTTGTCTGCCTATTGAATAAACAAAATTGAAGTTTTCCCTGACACATCTTTAAAATAACATCAATATTATACCTATATTAGGAATAGTCAGTTTGTGATAATTTTTCAGAGCTTCAATTTTTCTCTTTTGAACAGACATTAATGTACAATTTTTCTTTGTCTTTTTACAGAAATGTTATGAACATAAACAATACAAAAATGGTCTAAAGTTTGCCAAACAAATTCTGACAAATCCCAAATATGCTGAGCATGGAGAGACCCTGGCCATGAAGGGATTGACATTAAACTGCCTTGGCAGAAAAGAAGAAGCTTACGAGTATGTCAGACGAGGTCTACGGAATGACTTGAAGTCTCACGTTTGTTGGCACGTGTATGGTTTACTTCAAAGATCAGACAAGAAATATGATGAGGCCATCAAGTGTTACAGAAATGCACTGAAGTGGGAGCATGATAACATTCAAATCATGAGAGATTTGTCACTATTGCAAATTCAAATGAGGGATCTAGAGGGTTATCGGGTAAGTTCCTAATGTATCACTACACCTAAACGACATTGTTTATTATTAGTATCTGGCTGGATGACCATCTCAAATATCACATGTTCACATGCTGCTACTTCAGGATATACTCATCCTCATAAGACCAATTGAGGAGGTGACCAAATGTAGTCGGATATAATGTTTGTAGGTATTTTTTGTTTTTGTTTTAACATATCATTTTCTTCCTGTAGGAAACCCGCTATCAGTTGTTCATGCTGCGTCCCACTCAACGTGCCTCTTGGATTGGATTTGCCATGGCATATCATTTGTTGCATGACTTTGACATGGCCTGCAATATCCTGGAAGCATTCAGGAAAACTCAGCAAGTGACCAACTCGTATGACTTTGAGCATAGTGAACTACTCCTGTACCAGTCAATGGTGATTCAGGATTCCGGAGATCTTGAGGAGGCTGTCAAACATTTGGACAGATTCAAAGAACAAATTCATGATAAGCTAACTGTAGAGGAAACTTATGGTAAGGAGAGTTTGTCTAAATAGGTACAAATTGAAGGTGAGACCGAGAACTACTTTTATGAGAACTTGAGAAGCTTTACTGAAAGCTGGAGTGCATGGTGCCAGTAAGCAGTCCACTTACTATCTTAGTTAGTGTAATAAAATTGCCATCCAGTAACATTCCAGTCCAGTTGGATAAAAGGCATTGCAATACAGCTTACTGCTACAAATCGGCTTAAACCTGACCAACAGGACTAGTGTTTTACTGAATACCAGTGATTTATTGGCTGGATTACACCTCCAACAAGTAGCCATTGTCCCATAAGCAGAGTACCTATTGTGTTTATTTTACATGATTTCACTTTTCAATTTGATATTGTGTTCCTCCTTGCAGGTGCTCTAAAGCGCTTTCTAGGTGTTGTGGTTCTGGAGATAGAGTGATCAGTGTGTGAAATGTGAATGAGTGAATGGATCTTGTTCTTATAATATAAGATGATTTCACTTTTCAATTTGATATTGTGTTCCTCCTTGCAGGTGCTCTAAAGTTGAAGCTAGGTCAGTATAACGAGGCAATGAAACACTATGAGAGTTTGATTGAACGAAATCAAGAGAACACCTTGTACTATAACAAGTTGGTGGAAGCTAAACAGCTGACCAACAATGATGATATATTCCAACTCCTGACACACTACATTAGCAAATACCCCAAGGCAACTGTACCAAAAAGACTCTCCTTGAACTATGTATCAGGTAAGTTAACATAAATTTAACTAAAACAATAAATCATGTACTTAGGATATAATTAATTGACTTATTGCTTTGCCATTCAGTAATGGCAATTCTTAAGACAGAGGCACTTCTCTAGACATCCTCCCTAAGCATTACAAACATACTGGTCTTAATTCCTGACAGAGTAAAAAAGAATCTATTATTTTTTTCTGAAGAATCAAGGTACTCACCTACTATCTACTATTTTGATCATTTTGTGTCATGAAATGGCATACAATTGATACAAATCTGTTCCTTTCAATTCTAATTGAAAAATCTTTTTCACTTTCTCTCATCAGGTGATCAGTTTAGAACAGAGATTGACAAATACCTGAGGCATGGGTTTCACAAAGGAGTTCCACCCTTGTTCGTCAACTTAAGATCTTTGTACTCAAACACGGAGAAGTGTAAAATAATTCAAGATCTGGTCGAGTCCTATGTGGAGGCATTGAGTAAGACCGGACATTTCAGTCTTCAAGGTAAGACTTTTTGTGAAAAAAACATAGAGGAAACTGTTCAACCTCCGTACTCGAGTGTGGGTTCGATTCCCGGCGGGGTCGAAGTTCTTTTTGGCTCTGTGCTTGAAGTTCAGGGTGCACTCAGCCTCATGAGGACAATTTAGTAGCTATTTTAATTGAGTAGTGACCAGTGGCGGTATTACAAGTCAAAGAAACGAGCGATGATAAATATGAATGAAAAACTTGTAATACTGTGATACTCATACTCACAAAGTTGTGAAGAGGCTCTTTGCTTCACCACAAATAATTCGTGATTTGATTTGAAGGTAGGCGGAACTGTAGCAACGGAGGTCTTATCATCCCGAACTTACAAGTCAAAGAAACGAGCGATGATAAATATGAATGAAAAACTTGTAATACTGTGATACTCATACTCACAAAGTTGTGAAGAGGCTATTTGCTTCACCACAAATAATTCGTGATTTGATTTGAAGGTAGGCGGAACTGTAACAACGGAGGTCTTATCATCCCGAACTAAAAGATAGAGGGTATGGTAGGATGAAAGCAGCTGTCCCAAGTGTCCCAAGCAGTAGGACGAAAGTAGCTGTCCTTTTTTTACTTTCCTTATCCTGTAGGAAGGAAAGTAATGTAATCGGTCAAATTTTCAATGGTCAGTTTTTTTACTTTTTTTTTAGTCAACAATTTTACTGAATTTAAAACAATGAACTAACTACTTGAGTGATGGCTTGTAAAATCAAATTGTATTTGAAATTTATTTGCTGAATATTTACCTCGAGCAATCATTCAACCCTGAAAATTAACTTTTTTTAGTCAACAATTTTACTGAATTTAAAACAATGAACTAACTACTTGAGTGATGGCTTGTAAAATCAAATTGTATTTGAAATTTTTTTTGCTGAATTATTACCTCGAGCTATCATTCAACCCTAACATCCTTGCCTGAAAATTAACCTCTCTGATTTTTTCAGACGAAGGAGAAGTCGAACCCGCGTCCGCTCTACTGTGGGTCTATCACTATCTTGCCCAGCACTATGACCATCTGGGTGACACTATGAAAGCTCTCAACTACATTAATGCCGCCATCGATCACACACCTACCCTCATTGAATTGTTTGTCACTAAGGGACGCATCTATAAGGTGAGTTTGTTTGTTTGTTTGTTTGTTTTTTGTTTTTTTTTTTTTTTTCTTAAAAAATATTGTACTCTGTAGGTACCGCTTTCGCATTACTTCAAGGAACATTATTTTACATTCATGCCTATCCAAGAAAGGAAAAGTTGGGTCAGAAAATTTCAGTCCTGGCCGGGATTCGAAGTTTTAAATAATAGAGGAAACTGTAACTACTTACTGAGTTTAAGGTCTGTCTTATCGTCCCGAAGTCGAAGAGAGAAGGAGGACAGGGATAAGAGAAAGCCAGGCTTTCCGAGAACTAATCTCATTTGATTAGAATAAAGTTTGCCCTGGGCGGTAATCGAACCGGCGAACTAGCGCTTTTTTCCTATTCTAACTAATCTAGGTTCGGCATGGTCCAAGGAGGGCCGTCTTCTTAAAGCTGGCAAAGCGTGGCATTCCTTCAAGGCAACATCTGCACTTACGTAAGCACAACTGCGACCGAGTTCATGTCCAACTCATGTCTTCATTTCTTTTTCTAGCATGCGGGCGATGTTTTGGAGGCTTACAAGTGGCTGGATGAGGCGCAAAGTTTGGACACGGCTGACCGCTACATCAACTCGAAGTGTGCCAAATATATGCTGCGAGCCAATCTCATCAAGGAAGCCGAGGAAACGTGTTCCAAATTCACCCGGGTTTGTAGAACTTTTTTTTATGCCTCTCAATCAGCTTTAGAGTGATCGCTTTGTTCCCCCTATCAAGTTCCCTCTATCAAACATGAAAAAAAGCCTTTATTTATCGTGTATTTTTTGTATGCTATTTTAGGAGGGTGTGTCTGCCATGGAGAACCTAAACGAAATGCAATGCATGTGGTTCCAAACCGAGTGTGCGCTGGCGTACCAAAGACTGGGCAGGTGGGGGGACACGCTCAAGAAATGTCACGAGGTGGATAGGGTGAGTATACCAAATGTTGTGTGAGATAATAATTCTAGGAGAAAGATCACAGGTGCGATTCCCGCTCTTCGCCAACCTTAGGCCTACTTACTATCAGGCACGGCGGAAAAAGTTTACCTGATGGGCACACGTATTATCAGGTAGACCTGACAGGCGAACCTGATCAGACCTAATTGTGAGTGGCTGGCCTTATCCTATGCAGATAAAGCTCGTTCTCGGAACGGCTGAGAGCTTTCCCTTTTGTAGAACTCCTATGGTCCAAGCATCCCTAGACATCAGATAGAAACAAACCCCTTGTCACTTGGATACGACCAGATGTTCTGAATATTATGTAGATACTCTACTTACTTTGCTTTTGAAATAATAATAATAATAATAATAATAATAATAATAATAATAATAAAAAAAACAAGTTGTTATGCAGGGTTCACCTGTTGGTGATGTAAGGTAGCTATATGCTATACCTACTAAATCTTTGTCACAATACTTACCAATATTCTGTGTTTCATTTTTATTCACAGGACATTCTGCTTTGACTTGTTACTTATTGTTGAGACAAACAAGCCTGGACTTGAACTGTACATGGTGTGCAGTTTTCATCTGTAACATGGAACTTACATTTTTATTCACAGGACATTCTGCTTTGACTTGTTACTTATTGTTGAGACAAACAAGCCTGGACTTGAACTGTACATGGTGTGCAGTGTTCATCTGTAACATGGAACTTGAGCAAACTTCCAGATCATAGTGGAAAGGAATTCTTCAATTTAATTTTAATTTTTAAATTATCTACTTTTTTAATATTTAGTATAATTATTATTTTATCACTTATCAATAGTAAAATTGAAACTGTATTTGTCTTCAAGAGATAGACCTTAAAATCAAACAAATGCCTTGTAAATTTAAAGTCAGAAATAACACTTATATGAAACATGGAATTGTGCTCAGCATCAGAAAATGTTTTGGTGAATAACAATGATCTTAAAACTATGCAGGATGGAGAAATAATTGATGATGATGCTCAAAGAAAAGAAAATACATCTGATGCAAGAAAATCAATAGGTGTGAAAAGAGAAAGCACAACAGATGAGGATAGTGATATCAACTGCTCTATTGTACAGGATCAACCAAGTTGTACTCAAGACAGCAGTATAAAAATCACATTCAAATTACAGAAAAAAGACAAATCTGAAAAGAAAAAGACCAAAAATAAAAACAAATCCAAGCATAATTCCAATAATTCAACTGAAAAAGTAAGCAAGCTCATCATAAAAGATACTCATGGAGCATATAGCATAAAGAATATGAATAATGAGAAGGTTCATAATGATGTGAATTTTGCAGAAACTACAAGTATGCCTGAACAAAATGAACAGTTGTCAGACAAAGCTGAGGTTTCCTGTAAAGAGAACTTGGCACTTAACAAGCATGAGTTAGAAACTGAAGATAATGCACAAACAGACGTGTCACATATGGGTGATCTCAAACTTATTGACTCTGACAATCTAGAAACCGAAACAAAGCTAAATGATTCTGGTGGGAGTTCTCTCAGTGACATCAGAGACGACATAGTAGACAGTGAAAATATTAACACCTGCAGTAATATAACACCAAAACGTAAATCAGAACCTGATTCTGATAATGATGAACCACTCAGTAAAAATGACCAAAAGACTGAAAATGAAGACTGTAGTACAGAAATAATACCACGGACCAAACGAAGAAAAACATCTGCAGCTAATACTGAGAGGTTAGAGACAGAGCCTTCTCCACAGAAATCTAGTATTGAATCCTCCTCTGATGATATTGACTCCAAGTTGTCCTCTGTAAATGAAAGTGCAACAAACAAGAGAGAACTCAGCACAAGTGCAACCGAAATTGAACCAAAATCAAAGAAATTGAGAAGAGAATTCTGTACAAGTAGTGAGAGCTCAGAAGGTGAGGAAGCTGTTGAAAACATATCAAACAATGATGCTGTGTTAAACAACATTTTTAAAGGTCATAAAAGTACAGATAGGGAAATTTCCACTTCCAAACTTTCAATTGAAATACCAGAAGAGAAGAAAAGTACCAGCTCACATTCTAATATAGCAAAGACTAAATTAGAAGAAAAAAGTCCAACGTTAAAATCACCTAGAGACGCAAAGAAAATTACCTTGAAAGATTTTCTAGATGAACTTAATGAAGAATCAAAAAACATAAAAGAAGGAGATGAAATACCAGACGACGATGATGAGGGTGAAATGTCTAATGATGTAGGATGTGTTATTGTGAGGGAAGGAGAGAAAACTCAAGAAGATGACATTTTAGTAAAAGAAAAAAGTACGAAAATTGCGATAAATTCAAAACACAATGCGAGGGACTCTGAGCTATCAAGTGAAGAGGTAGAAATAGATTGGTGAAATGTCTAATGATGTAGGATGTGTTATTGTGAGGGAAGGAGAGAAAACTCAAGAAGATGACATTTTAGTAAAAGAAAAAAGTAAGAAAATTGCGATAAATTCAAAACACAATGCGAGGGACTCTGAGCTATCAAGTGAAGAGGTAGATTTAGATACAACACTAACACATTCTGACAGTAGGAAAAGTAAGGACACTAATAAAACTGTCGATAAAAATGTAGAAGATGCTGAAGATTTCGAAAAAATCCACAACAAAAAAGAAATGGAGGAAGATGAAGATAAACATCAGAAACAAGGAACTAATGAAAATGAGAAAAATAGTATTACTGAAGGCAATGAAAAGTCCGATAAAGAAATTGATATGAAGAACAAATCCTTTAGATACAACACTAACACATTCTGACAGTAGGAAAAGTAAGGACACTAATAAAACTGTCGATAAAAATGTAGAAGATGCTGAAGATCTCGAAAAAATCCACAGCAAAAAAGAAATGGAGGAAGATGAAAAAAATAAGAAACAAGGAACTAATGAAAATGAGAAAAATAGTATTACTGAAGGCAATGAAAAATCCCATAAAGAAATTGATATGAAGAACAAATCTACAGACAATGAGGTGCTTATAAAATCAGAAACTCTGAAATCGGACAGTGGAGTAAAAGTCAACGAACGCAAAAATGAAACTCAAAATAAAGCAGAACTAGATAAACAAGTATCACCCAAGTCATCAATTTCCAAGTATGAGGTGCTTATAAAATCAGAAACTCTGAAATCGGACAGTGGAGTAAAAGTCAACGAACGCAAAAATGAAACTCAAAATAAAGCAGACCTAGATAAACAAGTATCACCCAAGTCATCAATTTCCAAGCCAGGAGATCTAGATAATATGAGTAGTGAAGACTCCAGTGAATCAAGTGATGCGTCCAACTCAAGTGATTCAAGTAGTAGCGGAAGTGACTCAAGTGACTCTGATAGTTCTAGTGACTCTGAGACTGGAAGTGATTCTAGTGACTCGGAATCTAGTGACACAGAGAAAAAGAAACAACCAGTACCAACTGTTGCACATCCGAAAAAATTGAAAATTCGCAATGCTCCTTCACTTAGCCAGGATTCTGTTCATAAGAGTGATAGTTCCTCGTCTAATCACGAAATGGGAGAACAAGTTTCCAAACGCCTTGATGAAGACAAAGCCCCTGATATTAAACATGATATCACACCAGTTGAAACTCTGTCACAGAAAATACTAGCAGGGAGTACGGGAAGCAAGCCTGTTGTTGTTAAGAAGAAGCGAGGACGTCCTAGGAAAAATCCTTTGCCTGAAGATATTCTGACAAGTAACGCGTGTGATGAACCTCCAAAACCCAATGAGGTCCCGTGTAAAATAGAAATCAAAACAGAAATAGAGGATGAGATTGTCCAAGACAACACCGTTGTATCTATTGTAAACATGGACGGAGAAGTCAAAGTTCCCAAGAAACGAGGCCGTAAGCCAGGATTCAAAGTAACACGAAAAGCGGGAAGAGGTAGAAAACGAAAATGTGGAAGACCAAGGAAGAAATATTACGAGGAATACAAGAAACAAAAAGAATTAAAGAAACGAGAAGAGGAGAATGAGTTGATACCTCTAGCTCCTCCTGCTCCTGTTGTAAAACGGAGACCTGGTCGTCCAAAGAAAATCAGAGATCCTGAACCATCCACCTCTGTGGTAAATATGAATGACCAATATATTCCATCGGACGCTTTATCAGAACAATTGCTACAACTCAACTCTCAGTTGAATATGATGGTGAACAATATCCCGACTGATGATCAAAACAGCAACGAAATCACAGACAATAGACTCCTAGAGGAAATTAATTCTGGACTAGATGTTATCACGGAAGAAATTGTTTCGGAAGACGTTTCCAACTATCTGGGCAACCCATTGGATGAAATTCTGCAATTCCAAGAGCCAAAGAAAGAGATTAAGGTCGAAAACGATGATGATGATATCGACAACTATGACAACATGAATATCTATGATGAAAAACCTGCTCCGAAGAAACCCGGTCGACCTCCGAAGTATGCTAAAGCACAGAAGAAATTAAAAAGTGATGATCCAAACTATCACAAAAAATATTACAAGTACGTCAAAATACCCAAAGATCAACAGAAGAAGCGAGGGCCCAAGAAACGTGTGCTGGATGATGATGCAGCGGAAAAGAAGAAACGAATTCCCAAAACTGGAAAGAGACCAGGAAGACCAAGAAAACGAGATCTCGGTGCTATTGAGAGAAGAGAAGAAAAACCTGACAACGATAGTGATAATGCATACGACGAGTCTCTAAGTAAAGAACTAGAAAGTGTAAACCGGTCCATGGAAAATATACTAACAGATTGTGCTGATGATAAAGACTTTACTGTATCACATCTCAAATTTGAACAACTCTCCGAAGATCAACTTAAGCGAAGTAATAGATCGAAGAAATCTGACATAGGCATGTTCTCAGACTTTGACAATCAGATTGATGAACTCATTGAAATGGCAGCCAGTGAGGTGCAAGAGAGACCAAAACCTAAATATAGCTACTACGAGAGGATACCCAAGCACTTACAAAAGAAGCGAGGAAGACCAAGGAAGACAGATAATCCCGACGCACCTCCCCGACCTCCCAAACCTAAGAAAGAAAAACCTCCTAAACCCAAGAAAACCATCAAAGTCAAGAAAATGGTTACTGATCCTGAAACTGGAGAAGAAGTGGAAGTAGAAGTAGAAGAGGAAGTAGAGGATAACCATCAAAGTCAAGAAAATGGTTACTGATCCTGAAACTGGAGAAGAAGTGGAAGTAGAAGTAGAAGAGGAAGTAGAGTTTTTTTTTTGCAATATTATTATTATTATTTCAAAAGCAAAGTAAGTAGAGTATCTACCTACTTACGAATAGAACAAAATGGGCAAGAAGATGCCCAAGTGAACAATAAAACAAAAGAATTGATACTTACCCACTCCCTGATGGCAAAAATGATCCCTTTCCTATTCAGAAGATGGGTAGGGCTTTAAAGAATCCATGATTGGCTTGCAATTGAGTTTTAGCATTGGTGTAGGATCTCAAGGCAAAAGTCCTGAATTCCTGAAATAAAAATGTAAATTAAATTAAATAAAAATAAACAATACACTAGAATTAATAAACAAAAGACAGTTTCTATCACCCTAACCATTAGAGCTATAAGATACTATGGTCAAATGCTTTGTACACTAGAATAAAACCAATGTCTCTTTCTCTCTCTTGTGCACTTGGATGCATGTGGTAATTACTAATTACATACATAGTAGGTGTATAAGTACCTATCAATATGATTGTTTATGTAGATAGTACTTAGGGATATGTAATGTGCTTCTGCTTGTCAATTAGTAGTTTCTGATAATTTATTATGTACCCATCTAATGCCAGCCAATGTTGACATACACCAGGTTCTGGCAGGTTCTCATTTCGTCACATATTCATTTCACTAGTTTGACAGATTGTTTATCCAATGCCCAGGCAATGCAGAGTCAGATGACCCCTATTGAACTACCTACATAGGTAGGTATCATTCAACAGCTCTGGACTATTCATTGCTTCAATGACTGTGGAATGTTAAAACCTATCTAATCATGAGGTTTAATATTTAGAACATAATGAATTGATAGGAAAGTAGAGGAATTAATGCAAATGAACACTTACTTACATTCTAATGCTAATTGCATAGGTTGATATCCCATAAAAACTAACTGTCTGCAAGTTCTTGTTTGGGCTGCAACCACGTCCAAACTATTGCTGCGACTATTTGTGAATCAACTGTAAAGGAAAGTAGCAGTGTTTCACAGAAAAGAACATTAAAAACACTTGAATTGAATGAAAGCTTTGAATTAATAATTACAAAGTTCTTATTTTAATTACTTTTTCAGCATAAATTTTTTTGTGAATCAACTGTAAAGGAAAGTAGCAGTGTTTCACAGAAAAGAACATTAAAAACACTTGAATTGAATGAAAGCTTTGAATTAATTACCAAGTTCTTATTTTAATTACTTTTTCAGCATAAATTTTTACAAAACTACAAAAGTTGTAAAATTTGTAAACAAACACATTCGGCCATGTTCCTTTTTCCATTGCCCCTTGTTGCCAGATTAACAAATCTTGGTGAACTTTTCTTTTTATTTTTAGGAGTTCTTTAGCAAAAAATGTGAGAAAAGCGATTGGATTTGGTAATTTATTTAGATTTTCAAACTTTAATAGTGGATTGGGGATAATCAATGGTTTTATTAACACTTTACTCATGAAAATTTAACCAATTTCGAATATTTTCGCACTTATTCGCAAATGGCGGCATCACTGTAAATTTAAATTTTTAGACTGCCATTCATGGAGGTTGACGTTTGATGGATAACTGGATGTTTTTTTTCTGAACAAACGAAGTGAGTTCCAAGTGCAACACGATTTCGCCTTCAGTTTGTACTTTGTATGAATGTTTTTTTAACCAATTTCGAATATTTTCGCACTTATTCGCAAATGGCGGCATCACTGTAAATTTAAATTTTTAGACTGCCATTCATGGAGGTTAACGTTTGATGGATAACTGGATGTTTTTTTTTCTGAACAAACGAAGTGAGTTCCAAGTGCAACACGATTTCGCCTTCAGTTTGTACTTTGTATGAATGTTTCTTTCAACACAAGGCCAGCCGCTCACTATCAGGTAGACCTGACAGGTACAGCTGAAAATGTCCGCCTGTCAGGACTACCATACGGTATGGTATGACACCTGATGAGCGCACACTATCAGGTACCTAGGCCTGACAGGCGGACATGATCAGGTGTACCTGTCAGGTATATTGATATTGAGTTGCTAGCCTAACTCTAAAAGATTTTGTTCTACCTATTTTGACGGAACTAGGCAAACTGAACACTAATTGAATTGAACCCCAAAATGAGCACAAATTGAATAGAGAATAGAATAGAAGTTGCAAATGGGTAAAAATTATAAATAAACACGGTATGGTATGACACCTGATGAGCGCACACTATCAGGTACCTAGGCCTGACAGGCGGACATGATCAGGTGTACCTGTCAGGTATATCTGATATTGAGTTGCTAGCCTAACTCTAAAAGATTTTGTTCTATTTTGACGGAACTAGGCAAACTGAACACTAATTGAATTGAACCCCAAAATGAGCACAAATTGAATAGAGAATAGAAGTTGCAAATGGGTAAAAATTATAAATATAAATGGTCGGTTCCTATGTAAAAAGTTGGGAAAATCCAAATCTGAGGTCAAAACTCCGAAAAAATAACTGTAAAAGGTCGAAAATTCAATTTTCATTTTCCGTTCTAATGTAAGAGTTCAAAGATGTGTGACGTCAGACTTTACGCAGTTGGTATTTTCGACCGTTAGGTAGCGCCACTATGCAAGCGCGCTAACGGAGGAGCAGAAAGAACTGCGCAGAAACGTATGCGCACAAACACATTAATGCGTTGCCTGCTCGGGAAATTTGATGTGACGTCATCATCTACGGGAGCGTATGCCGTGACGTCAAAGTTCACGATTTACCGGTATTTTTTAAATTGATTTATCTCGGGATCGAGAAGTCGTATAAGAAAAAGAAAAATTCCGTTGGTCCTCATTTTTCCTGCTTTACGACTTTAAAACATCACCCAAGTAAGCGCAACTGATCTATTGAACGCAAGGTCGGTCCGGCCGGCCGTGACCATTTCATTTTTTGTGCTTCATTTTATAACCATGTTCACAGATTCCTCTGTTTTCTCACCTCCGTGAAGGCATTTTATTGGCAGTTCATTTATGTTTTGTGCTCGTTGTTCCCTGTTTGAAGTTCATGCAGGGTTTGTTAAAAATTGGTTACCCTCACGAGGTTTTTACTGATTTTTTTGAAGAAATATTAATTTATTTAACTAATTTTCCTGTAAATTCACACCTGATACACAGTCCTGACTTTGTACAGCAGCCATGCCTTCTTGTAATCCTTTACCGCCTAAAGAAAATTCTCTGTTCAAGAGAATTCTGGTAAGTTTTGAGAGTCGGTCTTCCACTGTCCCTGGACAACCCTACTAGACTCCTTATAGTTTCACGTAGTTTCTACTGTTTTTACTCTCACTAATCTTTCAATAAAATCTCTATTGGACGTAGATACATCTAACTTTGAGCTTTACATAGAAAACATGATCCCAACCTTGATACTAGCAGCTCAAGGCTAAAGTCTGCAACCAGCAATGGACTTCAATCCAATGATAAGGGCAGTACACAGTGCATTAATGCTGGGAATTATTGTCATTAATCACTGCAAAATTATAAATACTATGTTTCCTGAATGTTGGAAAACAGCTAGAGGATTCTAGTCAAAAGTACACATAGAAAAATAGAAGTGAGATGAGTTTTGTTACTTATGTGTTGGTTGTACTTGTCTGCCTATTGAATAAACAAAATTGAAGTTTTCCCTGACACATCTTTAAAATAACATCAATATTATACCTATATTAGGAATAGTCAGTTTGTGATAATTTTTCAGAGCTTCAATTTTTCTCTTTTGAACAGACATTAATGTACAATTTTTCTTTGTCTTTTTACAGAAATGTTATGAACATAAACAATACAAAAATGGTCTAAAGTTTGCCAAACAAATTCTGACAAATCCCAAATATGCTGAGCATGGAGAGACCCTGGCCATGAAGGGATTGACATTAAACTGCCTTGGCAGAAAAGAAGAAGCTTACGAGTATGTCAGACGAGGTCTACGGAATGACTTGAAGTCTCACGTTTGTTGGCACGTGTATGGTTTACTTCAAAGATCAGACAAGAAATATGATGAGGCCATCAAGTGTTACAGAAATGCACTGAAGTGGGAGCATGATAACATTCAAATCATGAGAGATTTGTCACTATTGCAAATTCAAATGAGGGATCTAGAGGGTTATCGGGTAAGTTCCTAATGTATCACTACACCTAAATGACATTGTTTATTATTAGTATCTGGCTGGATGACCATCTCAAATATGTGCCAAATATATGCTGCGAGCCAATCTCATCAAGGAAGCCGAGGAAACGTGTTCCAAATTCACCCGGGTTTGTAGAACTTTTTTTTCATGCCTTTCAATCAGCTTTAGAGTGATCGCTTTGTTCCCCCTATCAAGTTCCCTCTATCAAACATAAAAAAAAATCCTTTATTTATCGTGTATTTTTTGTATGCTATTTTAGGAGGGTGTGTCTGCCATGGAGAACCTAAACGAAATGCAATGCATGTGGTTCCAAACCGAGTGTGCGCTGGCGTACCAAAGACTGGGCAGGTGGGGGGACACGCTCAAGAAATGTCACGAGGTGGATAGGGTGAGTATACCAAATGTTGTGTGAGATAATAATCCTAGGAGAAGGATCACGGGTTTCGCCAACCTTAGGCCTACTCACCATCAGGTACGGCGGAAAAAGTTTACCTGATGGGTACACATATTATCAGGTAGACCTGACAGGCGGACCTGATCAGACCTAATTGTGAGTGGCTGGCCTTATCCTATACAGATAAAGCTCGTTCTCGGAACGGCCGGATTTCTCCTGTCCTTTCTTCTCTCTTCGATTTCGGGACGATAAGACCTCTGTATACTTACAGTTCCCTTGAAGGTCCATTTTGATTGGAAAATTCTATAGGGGGAAAAGTTGTTTCTCTCTTTCTATCAACAGTTCCCTTTATCAAACCTCTAGTGGTTGGAAAAAATGGTGCACTTTAAGTAAGAATCGAAATAATAGGAGGTCCCACCTCGAAATTTCCTCTTATCTTATTGGTCGTTTTGATTCGTATGTTTCCGGTCAGCACTTCTCGGAAATCATCGAGGATCAGTTTGACTTTCACACGTACTGCATGCGTAAGATGACGTTGCGTTCCTACGTGCGTCTGCTACGTCTGGAGGATGTCCTCCGCTCTCATCCGTTCTACTACACGGCAGCCCGCTGTGCCATCCAGGTGTATTTGAGACTGCACGACAGACCCTGTACATTGGACTCTGAACAGCAGCAACAAAATACAGGTAAGTAATGTGCCATCCAGGTGTATTTGAGACTGCACGACAGACCCTGTACATTGGATTCTGAACAACAGCAACAAAATACAGGTAATTAATGTGCCATCCAGGTGTATTTGAGACTGCACGACAGACCCTGTACATTGGACTCTGAACAACAGCAACAGAATACAGGTAAAGCATACTCTCCGCCCGGGCTTTTAGGGTCGTATACAAATGAATTAGTGTGTTCATATTGCCAACGATTAAAAATTTCGAAAAATTTTGTAACTTTGGGCGAAGAAAAATTGGTCCAGGGTGAACGGCCTAAAAAGAAGAAGAAGAAGAAGAAGAAGAAGAAGAAGAAAAAAAAAATCGATAACATGTACTTACGACGTTTTTTCTGCTCTTGAAGTAAAACTCAATTTATTCCTTCCTTCTACACCCAGTATCATGTAAAATTGTGTCTCCAAGCATTATTTCCTTTCATCTCTCTGTATGTCACACATTGTATTGAATGAAGAGCGGCTGGACTAAATACTAGACACCAACTTGACTAATGGTCCATTTGACACTTTTTACTTTCCTTATCCTGTAATCAGGAAAGTCATGTAATCGGCTGAATTATAAATTAAGTACTTAGTGCCCGGGGCAGTAACCTTATGTAGGTGCTTTTTTTTACTTTTTTAGAGTTTTGATAGAGGTAATTGTAATTGCTAAGGTCATATCGTCCCAAAAGCGAAGAGAGAAGGAAGACACGACCTTTATTAATACTGGTGCACGTTCCACATGAGTATGCAGGAGAGCAGTTGACATTTCTGTAATACTTAATTAACCGTTCCCGGAAACGACCTTTTTTTTTTTTTTTTTTTTTTTTTTTTTTTTTTTTTTTTTTGAAGCAGTAGAAAACATTTATTCAAACCTCTTAAAGTGCTGTTAATGCCTATGACATGTTCTACAGGGCTGGCATATGACTTTTGAGTAGGTATTTATCACGATTCCTTCCCAAATGTGCGATAAATACCAACCATATCAGCTCCAACTGGTGTTTCCCACCCCTGCTCTATTGTACTCAAAATATTCAAATTATCACCTCGATGCTAATGATAGTAATTATCACTCGACTCTCTCACTCTCATTCATTGGCATTCTTTGTCTCTCTCTATCTGGACTATTTCAAGGTCCTTACACCGCTAGGACCTACATAGATGACACAACATTCATGACTTCTTCCCACTGTCATTGTCATGTCAATGTCACCCGAATTGACTGTCCCACCTTCCTGCTGCTTAACTTTGAGTGAATCAGAGTCCAAAGTAACTTTAGTCGAGGATAAAAGTTTGTTGCCCTTGCTCTTATTTAACGTTTATAACTTTGGGCGAGGCTGCAATCCAAGTTTTCTCTTTCAAATCTTCTTGTGTTTATATTTTATGTACTTCGAGGTAAGAGATTGATAGTAATTAAAAATCTAAATAAAAAATCTAAATCACGATTTCTTTGTGGTGAAGCTGAGAGCTTCTTCACAATTTTGTGGATATCACAACATTACTAAGAGTCTCCTTTACTAATTAAGAGATATCTGTTTATAACTTCAGTGGTGTAGTGAAGTGGTTAGTGCGGTGGACTTTGGATCTGGAGTTTGGTTGTTCGAGTCCAAGACCAATCATGTAATCTAAAATCTTTTATAACTTCAGTGGTGTAGTGAAGTGGTTAGTGCGGTGGACTTTGGATCTGGAGTTTGGTTGTTCGAGTCCAAGACCAATCATGTATTTATCGAGGTGTATCAACTAGGGAACAATATTTGATACAAGCATTCAAGTATGCTTAATACAATTAATTTAATAAATTGTTGTCTATCTACCATTTGTTCTTCTTAACACATGCCTTCTGTATGAAATTTTGGTAGGTATGTGAAAACTTACCTTGCTAAGTAACTTTTCCTAGACTAGGTTGGGCCCTTCTAAAAAAATTGGACCGATCGCAATATTTTCTCATTACTAATAGGTATAGGTTCGCTATAACTGTAGTAATAGAAGGTAAAATTAACAGCGTACTGTTGAAAATACTGCGATTTACTGGTTACTGTCGCCACTTCGCCAGATCTTTTTATATGTCAGTCAGTTCCGGTCAGTTGTTTGAATTAAAATCCATGATGTAATGAACTGCCCACCCACAACACAGTAACGTACTATTGTCCAAAGACCTGAGGTTCTTGGTTCTTGTATTGTACTACATGCACTGAGTCCACTGTGTGTTGTATGGACACCCACCTATTGCCCATAGGACCTGGTGAATTGGATTGTGTACAGGGTCAATCGGTTGAAGATGTCGCCTTTCTTAGCTTATTTCTGACCGTCACTTTACTTTCCTTATCCTGTAGGAAGGAAAGTAATGTAATCGGTCAAATTTTCAATGGTCAGTTTTTTTACGTGAACTTGGCCTTTTGTAGAACTCCTATGGTCCAAGCATCCCTAGACATCAGATAGAAACAAACCCCTTGTCACTTGGATACGACCAATTACTAGCTATTAGCCATGAATGAGAAGTATGTTAATAATAATTTATGATAATGTAATCATTGCAATCTGTAATGGATACTTCAATAATAAGCCACATACGGGGTGGAGCTAAGAAAGCTTATGGTGTTTTCTGTTGGTTGGACGAATTATTAAGCTCCAAGTCTTTTGGAAGATTTCGGAAACTTTGCTTAAGATATTGAACGACATCCACAGCTGGTCAAAAACTCCTTTGTTTGGATCTTTATATCATTTTGCTATCTAGATGTTTGACCTTCAAATGAACTTAACTATCAGAGTGTGAAACTGGACATTGAACTTTCAGTTTCTAGGACTACTTGATCAAACGGTTAAAAACTATGCATTCTTAGCGCCACCCGCTATATTGTCTGAAGATTTGTCTCTATTCCTGTCCACTCGGAGAGACACACTGTTCATTAGAATATTTATTTCATGTTTCTGTGGTATGATACATAGATTGTGAATAGTTCCATGTCAAATGCATTGTATGCTATGGCTTGGCTATTGATATATGCTTTTTGAATAATGTGAGATACTTTTATGTCATTTGATAATGTGATGTGTGCTATAAACTTGTAATCGCCCATTCATAAATGTGAGTTGATTTATTTCTCTTGAGGGGGTGGAGATTTGATAACTTTCTCAAAAGTTTGATTGATGTGAGATGTTGTGATGTGGTTGTCCTTAGTTTGTTGTAGAGTAATTGCTATAAAAGAGTTCTCTTGGGAACTTTGTGTTAAAAGCGGCACATAATAAAAGAGGACCGTATTTGGTATGCCAAAGGTATTAGAAAATTGCTAGGTACCTAGAGTTTGGCTTCATTTGGCAAACAAGGTGATAAACCCATTTAGAGCAACCTTTTTCCCAATTCTCATACAATATCTAGATACATATCTCGCACCTTCGTGGATATTCGCAAAATATCTTATCGTAGTGATAAAGGGCCTTACAGAGCTGGTTACCCATTGTTGTACCTTGAGCTAGAAATTCTTCTATACCAGCACCTTTCCTTCTATACTTACCAAAAGAAAAGCACGGATATACATAGGAACAATATTTCTCTCATATTACCAGTGATCAAATGATATCCCTTCTTGGACTAAGGCCTTGGCTTCGGTGCAGAACGTCTCCATTGTACACTGTATCGATCTATTGATTTATCATCTCAGCTGTGTGCTACTGGTGTTATTGTGTTGAGATGCTCTAACATAATTATATCCTAGTAGGAGTCTATTGTCAATGGTTACATGATAACTAGAGGCGCTGATAGCGATACTCATGATTGGGATGACATAATGGTGGCATATTGTGACGGGAGTGACGGGAATGAAACCATCATCGCTGTCACTTTTCTTCGTTGTCATTCCCGGACCAGTGGCTCTCAAACTGGTGACCTCGCGGAACGTCTGTTTGGCAGCGTCTCTACTATAGTCAGGTGGGGATGTCCATCGACATCGCCTGAAAATATGACCACACTTTAACCCCTTTTTTTCTTATTTTTATTCCACTCAAATCATTTGATCTTACCTACTTTATTTTATGAGTTTCAGTCGATGTCAATCGACTGTAGTTTAGAATCCCCTTGACAACTCACTACATAACAGCATTAACAGCCCTTTTTGCTGGCAAAATACCACCCACCACTAATGTCCCGATTGTTTCTTAGACTCCGCATTATTTTTGGGGACCCTTTTAAAGTGAATTGTATTCTCAATCAGATTTTGTTGAGACTGCTGAGGTAAAGGGACTTTTCAGCCCTATTCGGACAGGATATAGAAAGAAGGTATATTCTTTGTTCTTTGAATAGTCACCTGTTTGAAAACCACTAACTTCGAGCTTCGAGTTATCCAAACAGTTTTCTCATGAAATTAATTTGTCCATATACCAGGGCTCTGTGCCCGTTGCATTGTGAGTGACTACTTGGTTCACATGTCACTAACCATTCTGATTTCTGACGTGATGATCACTTTATGTGTCAATTATGCGCAAATGGACCAAAAGTGTTTACTCGAAGTGAACCAAATGTGTATTGTTATTGTAGATGGAGATGTATGGTTGGTTGCTCTTTGCTATGAAAATTGGGAGATCCACCTCGAGTGTCAAAATATTTTCGTGTATTTTCTTTTATTAATGTCACATTCTTGCTTGTTTTGAGTAATAACATCAAAATTTTGTAAACTTATCAAAATAATATTTGTCATCATTACGCACATCACATACAAACCTCTTTGTCAGTTTCTCCAAAAAATAACACATCTTTTCACAGCATACTCAATAATGGCTAAATGTATTTACATAAAAATTGGTTTAAACCTTTAAACTAATATTTATGCAAGACGCAATCGGATTGTTCAGTTTTTGAAACATGTTCTCAGAGAAAAGGAAAGTAATGTCGGACCTCTTTTGTGTTGATATACATAACAACCAAATGTATGTTAAATATCCATCCTTAGCCCTTCGGTTTATGACATGACTTAGATTTTCTCTTCGAGCTACCGGGAACTGATTTCCCTCCAAGCTTTTGAAGGACTGATTGTCATCCAGATTCTAGGATAAATTTTTGCGATTGCGAATAAATAATTGCAATCCTGGTGTTACTACATTCTTGCTCTAGGACCACTCCATATTCCCTTATAAAGCATAGGGCACCTACATACCGATACCGCGCTAAACGACTCGAATTGAGACGAATAAGGATCTGGCCTAGACTGCCCGGAGCTGTGGATACTAATTGACACTGATTAGCCAATGGGGGCAGAGAGGTCTGTGGTTTGATACACATTTACACATCTGACGGTAAACACATAATAAGTAGATTTGTGGGAATCAAAACTTGCACCTGTACGTATGTTTGTAATGTTTTCGATAAATTGTAACATATTTAAATCTACCTACAACTACGTTTATATGAATTGTATCTACATACATTTAACGTGTGTATTGCATATGTTGTCAGTGTTCCTATAAATGTGCCGAGTGCTTTTGCAACATTCAGTTTGTGCTCGTAATTCATTTTTATACTTCCAAAAACACCTCGAAGGTGTTTTCATCCGTATGAAGAACGTACTTTACGTGTTGTATGAGGAGATTATTATGTGAAGTAATGTATGTGCGATGCGTGATTAATTAGTATGGTATAGTTAAGATTGTTTGTTAGGTCTATGACTCTATGTCTATGATATATCTAAGATTGTTTGATAGGTCTATGGACTCTATGGGGGCGATATTCTTAGAGCTGTTGCTAATAGGTGTATTCTGTATTATGTTGCTGTTTGTTTTATCAATATTTTTACTTTCTATTACTAACAGTATAGCGGAGCTATACTAGTTACATACGAGTATTGTGTGAACTTTGATCCCAATGTGTATTTTGGCTTTCAGATAGACTGGCGAAGTGTCTTGTGAAATGCTTTCTAAGACTCGCCTTCCACGTTACGGTTGCTTGAAAGGCCTGGCCTTCACTTCGTTCGGTCAACTATTTCGTCTTTTTATACCCTTCCTTCGTTTACCTCGTCGTTTTCGTCTGTCTTCTGGCACTCAAATCTTTCTCTCCCTCCCTTTTTCGTCAGGATTTTATCAGCTGACAGACACTAGACTACCAATTTGACCACCCTGATCAGTATTTCACACATATGTAGAAACATCATTGGCAATCCAGAGTAATAACTCCCTCGCAGGTATCTCTTTAATCGCTTCTAATGTTTATTTCGGCGAGTCAGGTTTATCGCTTGGGAGCCCCAGTTGAGATGTGTGGAGAGACTTAAGCATATAATTAGATCTAATTCCAGTCTTACTCATGTGCTCTACATTTGATTCAGGGTTGTCTGGTTTTGATATCCTAACGCTAATGTGGTTTTGGATCGGTTTTTTTGTCTCCGAAGTTTTGAACTGGATTTACGAAGTTTTAGATGAATATTCAATTGACAGGATTCTGGCACCTTGATCATTGTGTGAGGTGATAATGAAATGCAAAAATGTAGATATTTTTCTCCTTCGAGTTGCATAATAATCATGAGATTTGTATGTTGATGTGACCTTGTTTCCTAATGCCCTTTTTTTTTTTTTTTTTTTTTTTTTTATGGTAGCCCATTTTCCCTGATTTATTATTTTTATCTAATCTCTTCTCTTGTTTGTTTTTGTTTCAGGTAATAATCCGAATTTTACTTCCTCTTATTCGTCAATGTCTGTGAAATAAAATTCTGTAAGGTAAGTAAGTTCTTGAAACGGTTAATCCTCGAAAAATATTTTTAGTAGTGGAAATACTTACCTATGTATGGCACTATTGACGGATTTCTAAAGTGGTAAAATAAGTAAGTTTACCAGATATTCAGTATTAGATCATCAAATTGCATTTTCCTCAAATGACAGCATTTCAAATGTGGATTTGCAGTTCTAACTGCAGCGGTGGTGGTCTCATAAATTAATATTCCAACAGCGATTTCAATAATGCAGCACTACCCCCTCATTTCACACACACATTTGAGTTGACATTTGAGAGCGCACAAAAAACTCGAATGGAGAATAAAAAGCCAAAATAGCTAATGTCACTAGTAGTTTGAATGGTTCACTTTTTCTGGAAGAAAATCACTTTTTGTTTGAAATTTGGCAAAAATGTTCAATCCATAAAGGAATTTCCTTATTAAATTTTGCGGTCTATTGGGTTTAAGAATTTTGGGGTCTATTGGGTGATCCCGTAGGCTCCTTTATTCTGAGAGCTTTCTACAGTTCACGGGAACTATGTACTAGTAGTGAACTTGGGTGAGGTGATAATGAAATGCAAAAATGTAGATATTTTTCTCCTTCGAGTTGCATAATAATCATGAGATTTGTATGTTGATGTGACCTTATGATTACACATCACAACTGACAAGCAGGAGTTTGGAATGTGGGGATATTGGAGCTTTTGTTCTTATGGAGGCTTTCATTCTTATCCTACGACATAAAAGTTTAACGTTATTCCCTAATGTTTCAGTACTTGTAAAGTTCACAAGAGTTCTTCAGGCACACTCCATTTGTTAAGGGTTTAGGCATTGCCTTGCCTTGGCATCAATTTAATTTGGAGTTTGAAAATTGAAAATCTGGCACATTATGATTTAATTTGGTACTTAGTGGACTTGATATCCGTGATGTGATATGAGATATGACATAAAGAAGGACCCTGTATAAAAAGAGTTCTCCGTGTGTTCAAATTGAATAGTTGACCACAAAATGACATGGTAATGGTTGTATTTGTATACTTTACTTCATTTTGATTGCTACCGATTTGGCTGAAGGTTCTCTACAGAAAAAGGTTCAGGTTCTGACCCAGATAATATGCAAATGAGGAGTTTTGCTCCGTTTGAAGTAAGTAGCGTTTTGGCAATTTGTTTCTCTGAAAAGAACTGGTCGATTTTTCGAAGTTATGATCCAAAATCGTTGAATATTTATGATGTTTTGTTTAGTCTTCTCCTTTGGCGACGTTAATTAGAGGCCGTTTTGTAACTAGGATTACCATTTTAATTAACACAGTACAAATAAGGAAGCATACTATAATTTCTAGTTTCCCTTGGGCTTGGAATCTTTGATGATTTATAATAACAGACATTTTGGTACGTTTAATGAATTGCATTTGCAAAAATTGTTGTAAATAATGTTCAGTTAAAGCTGAAATTAATCCAGGGCGTCTATAAAATGATCTTGAGTATGTAGAACAATATTAATACATTAACCATATATACGTCTCATCTTGGAATTCAATGTTCAAAATTTCGTAAATAAATTACGTATACCGAAAGTGTAAATTTAAATAACCTAAGATGAATCCCACTAGAACCAATAAGACCTTTCAATACCGACCTAACTCGTATAATAAATACATGTTGTAAAATTGTAAATAAATAGATAGTACAAGACAGGGTAATCAGTTCAAAAACATCGTTTAAAACGACACTTTATTTTGTTTATTACAGTCATTTACAAGAATCGGTGTCATTGTAAATGCCTAATTTACAAAGTTCCGATTGAGTAGGACATTTTATCTGGTCCCTTTGCCTTGCTCAAATTCGTCAACTAGCAAGAATATATCCTAACTAATGTGTGCCTTATTGTCATTTCAGCTGAGGTAAATCTAGCAGATCAATGTGGCACTTCTCAGAGGCCGTCACAATTTACTCAATATTATAAATAATACTATCACAGCCCTAAGTATCCCTATACAAAGTAACAATGAAGCCCTAGTGGTTTTTGTACAAACATACTGTACACAATTTACCATCAATACAATCGTTTACCACTGTAACCAATACTTGACCCGTGATCTCAAATTTTATTGGTCCTGCAAGACAAGTGAACTTAACATCTAAAATTCCTACAAAGACCTATCACTAGCTTCAGTAAAATATTCAAGTCACTTGTCATACAAGACTTATCAAAATTGAGATCCGGGGCCTAAATCAATTCAGTTGGACTTCTTATCACTTTGTTTCTCTTTCATTGACTGCGTTGATGTTTCGTCTGGTTTCCTTCGCGTCCTGTTGGTGTTTCTTTTATTGTAGAAATTATTCCTTGTTTCTACATTTGATGGAAAGAGAAAAGCGTTGGCTAATTCTTCTAGTTGTACTGCTTGTGGCGTCAGGAAAAAGAAATGTCCATTTCCATTGCCAGGCAGCTTATATGATATGAATTGATTGGCACCATTGTCACCTCTAGTATCCTGATACTGTTGGGATAATGATGGCAGCCATTCAGCCTCGTACTCCTTGACGTAAGGTTTCTGATAGTTGTTGACACGGGTGTCATCTTGTAAGCTCGGCGCTGGATGTTTATCATAATCGTAATCATAGTCATACTCGAGTGAAGGAGATTTGTGTTTCCCTTCCTCGCTTTCAACGTTAAAACTATTTGATACGGAAATGAGTTGTGATGATGATGGCCTCTTAGATGATTGTTGATAGGTCAGTCTGGTGTTGGGTTTGACCGTTGTGGTTCGGAAACTGTTCGTATTCAGTTTGTACTTACTGTATGCTGGATTTTCAGTAGAAGATCCCGTGTGATAAGCGTTTCCTCTTGTTTTATAGTTATCCTGTTGATAGTAAGTCTCTTGTGATTGTGAATTGGAATACGGGTCATAATTGTGATTGTTATGTACGACTGGTCTTACTTGGTCAAAGTTATAGTTCTCTTGAGAATTGGTGTTTGAATTTTCCACAGAGTAGTGTAAATTGCTCTTGACTTGCTCCTTGGAATAGTCTCCATGTTGCTTGGAGTAATCACCATCGTCATATTGAACTTCTTTAGACGGTTCATAGTTGTACTTGTATTCCGTGTTGTGTTTGTTGGGTAATTGAATTTCGCTTAATGGTGTTGTACTCTCGAAACCACCACCAGGTTTACGAATTTTCTGTCCAAACAGGGTGAAATATTTTTTCGTAATGTCATCGACTAGTGACTCGTCATGGTGAGTGAAGAAAGCGTAGAAAGGATGAGGTGTTGTAAAGGATAAAGGACTAAAGGGTTTTCTACTCGATATATCCCTCCAAGGTTTTTGTGTTGAAGTTCGCTGGTAGTTGTATCTGTCTTGACTACGTGGTGTTGTGGTAAGTGTTTCATATTCTACCAGCACTTGTGGAGGACTTGGTGTGGGTAAAGGTTTGACTGTGCTGCTAAATACTTGCTGTTGTATAGGTTGAGGAGGTAACTGATTGGAGTAATCACCATCGTCATATTGAACTTCTTTAGACGGTTCATAGTTGTACTTGTATTCCGTGTTGTGTTTGTTGGGTAATTGAAGTTCGCTTAATGGTGTTGTACTCTCGAAACCACCACCAGGTTTACGAATTTTCTGTCCAAACAGGGTGAAATACTTTTTCGTAATGTCATCGACTAGTGACTCGTCATGGTGAGTGAAGAAAGCGTAGAAAGGATGAGGTGTTGTAAAGGATAAAGGACTAAGGGGTTTTCTACTCGAAATATCCCTCCAAGGTTTTTGTGTTGAAGTTCGCTGGTAGTTGTATCTGTCTTGACTACGTGGTGTTGTGGTAGGTGTTTCATATTCTACCAGCACTTGTGGAGGGCTTGGTGTGGGTAAAGGTTTGACTGTGCTGCTAAATACTTGCTGCTGTATAGGTTGAGGAGGTAACTGAGGTGCAGGGGTTGTAGAGGGAGTAATATCATAGTTGAATAAGAAATCAGTCGGTTTGGAAGTGGTCATCGTTGAGGGGTAAGAATTGTAATAGAAGTCCATGGCGTTTGGTCTCTTCGTCTCATCCTTGTACCCTGGTGCGGTGTAACTGTATTCAAATATAGGACGTGATGTTGATTTTGGTGAAAGTAATGGCTTACTGTCTGGGTACATAAAGTTATAACCGCCATTCTTCTCACCATTAAAGGAGAAATAGTCCAGTAAAGAAGGCCTTTGTGTAGTGGAAGTTGTGGGCTTTCGTAAATCGTATGGATTGATGGGCATGGAAGAGATAGGGTTGTATGAGTTCACAACAGTTATAGGTCGAGGTTTGATATGGATAGGTTCTTTAGGACTATAGAAGTCAATTGGTTGTGTTGGGACGGGTGGAGGCATGGAGGGAGGAGAAGGACGTAGAGGTCTCATAGGTTTCGGAGGTGTAAGTCCCGTATCCTCCTCGGAGTGAGGATCTTCATAAAAGTAATAAGTTGCTTGTAAAGATTTCCCACCTGTTCTCACTGGGATGTGGAAATCTTGAGCAGGAGCTACCGTAGTTTTTGCTTTGACTTTAGGTTTCCTAGTAACGGGTCGGTATTGTTTCCCCAGAGGTTCATCTGCATACACGTGGTTATCGTTATTTCCATTGTAAAAGTCTGGAATTGCATTTTCTTTGGGATATTTGACAGTTCTGTCAGGTAGTTTGAAAGATTTCACAGGGACTTCATAGTCGTATCCTTGGACATCAGTTTCTTGCTTTGGAGTACTCATAATGACTAGCACATTTTCTTTCAAAGGTTTGGCCGGACCCGTGATATAGTAAGGATGCGGAGCAGGGATAGGCACCCAGTCATCTTTGTTGTCTCTATTATTAGAAGGTGTAACCTCATTTGTGATGTCGTCAGTGACAGGATAGTCTTGTATGACTTGAACACTTGGTTTCGTAGGACGTGGAGGCTCAGTAGAAGTCTTATAGTAATAGGGAGGAGTAGTCATTGTGTTGACAGAGTTATCAATGTCCGGTAGTTTGGTTGGTGTGTCAAAGTATTGCTTGGGAGGCTGATACTTGACTTTCTTGATGACCGGTCCCTTCTGCAATTTGGTCTTGGAAGGTTTGGTGGCATTGTCATAGGGAGCGAAGAAATCTGGTGGAGGTGGCAGGACAATGCCAGGGACAAGAGGTCCTGCTGGAACGTAGGAACTGTTGTCTTTGGGAAAGTAAAAATCGTAAGGGGGCGGATAATATATGGAAGGGTCGTCTTCGTCTATCAGATCGGTCCAGTTTGCGGGCGGGAACGGAGGAAAGCCTGGAGGGAGGGGAGGTAACTCTGGTATTGAACCATTGGGCAGCTGGGGTGGAAATGGGAATGGAAATCCGGGGGGAGGTACACCGTTCCCCGTGAAGTTTCCCGGTGAAAATCCGGGGGGTGGTGGTGGAAAAAACGGGAACACGCCCGTTGAGTTGATCTCACCAGCTGAGGGGGGAAAGAAGGGAAGGGGTCGCGGGAAAGACCCATTCACGCCTCGTATGATTTCTATTGGACCATTCTCTGTGAGTTGAATAGGGAATGGTGGTGGTACCTTGGGGTTGGGAGGTATCTTGACTTGTCTCCTGGGGGCGCTGTAGTCGTCTATAGGGGGCCAGTTCTGCCCCCGCTGCTTGCTGAACCCACCTCCTGCTAGGACAAGCAAGTGGTTCTCTGCCAACCAAATCTCTTCAGCATCGAGACCACCTAGATTATTGACATTGTCTTTGGGAACTTCTGGATTAATCTTGTAATTCAAAATCCCTGGCCTTTGTGGCGGTTTTTGAAATAACTCGGTATGAATGAGACCGTACTTGCCCTCAGCAACTTGCTGTGCTAGCGTCTTCTTATCTTCATCATCTTCCTCTGCACTCTTCCCTCCCTTCACTTCACCATTTCCTCCTCCTGCTGATTCCGCTTTCAGCCTCTCTTCATCATTCCTTCTCTTGAATTGTTGAGCAAGACCATAGTGCAGTCTTTTGGAAATATTTCGGATGGTGTCATCTTGGAGTGCTGATGTGTTTTCGTGATGAAAGAACTTGCGTGCTCGCGTTTTGTCTTGTGCTAGCTTGTCATGTCTGACCAAAGTTCTGTGTAGGGGTAGATCTTCTTGACGTGACGAACTGAGGACTGTGAGGACAATGACAGCCACCGCCACTCTCTCCACCAGCATCTGAAACACAAGAGAAGAAAATATTATGATTCAAAGATTCAAACCTTAAAGTTCATTATAATACGATATGGTTTCTGTATCTATGCTAGCGCTTGTCCATTTTTGGAATCGAAAGACTGATATTCCTCGAGATATTTTTTGCATCATGTGTAGAGTATGTAGATATTATGCATACATGGTTCTACAGTTCTAGACATTGACGGTATGGATGACTATTTTAGCTGATCTGTGATCTACCTACATACATAAGATATGAAATCGGTTTCCTAAAGATATTTTTTTTTTTATCCATTTGCTCTTTAGGTATTAATTATTTTGGACTATTATCTGTTGTTTGTTTTAGATTGGTCGTTGACATTTTTTTAAAGACACTGGGAGTACCTGTACTTTCATTTTGTACGATTCAATGGTCTAAAATGCAGCAGTAATGTTGCGTGGTATATCTGTTATCTTGTATGTTGAACCTTTTTTTAATTGCAACAACAAGAGCAACAGTTTAATTCGTTTCTCTCCCCGTGAGTTCATAAATATTTATCTACGTGTATTTTTTTACTTGGTTTTAATTAAAATTATTACATAAAAAATAAATGGATTCTCTTTATGGACAGAACTGGGAGTCAATTCAATTGTTACCAGCAGAAGTAAAGACATCAGAGGTTTTGTTGTGCAAAAAGGACGTTTAAAATGTCCTAGAATTTTCAAAGATTCTTGTGCTCTTTCCATTACCATATGAGAATACCACTGCGACAGAAAAGGTCAAAAAATTTGCTACCTTTTTACATAATTTTCTTGCAAATGTATTTGTATTGATGGCAAATTCTGGCTAAAGTCATATTAAGCACTACAACTCATATGAGTAATGAGTACCTACATAATAATGATAATACCTACTAATGTTTGTCTCATATCACTCATAACTCTTTTCAGAGGCAGAATAATGCCTAAGAAACGAGAAATCGTACGCCTTCTACGCAAATGACATAAATCAGTGACACCCTGTAGGTATCCGAATGTGGAACTTTGTATCAAAAGCTGTTCCGTTACCATCTGTGTATGCTATGAATCAGTATGAGCAAAATCTGAGCTATCTATCAATACATTGAAAACAATAATAGTCAATAGTTATCTAGGAAACAATGTGAAGTACATTATGTGGTGGTGGACAGTGTACTTTCTACTCTTGTGTGCTTTAATTATAGATTATAGTCACCTCCCAAACAGAACCTGGTGATTTATATGGTGCATTATCCTTTTGGTTCTTGTCCCGTAATTCAGGGAAGATGTTGGAGTCCTGATGGTTGAACATTTTGTGAACAACTTTGGCAATAGCGTGTCTCAGGTGACCCGAAGTCCTCAAACGAAAGGAATCTTTTTAGAAACTCAAAACGGTCGATGGTTCAAACAGGCCGTTTAAAGTTAAAGCTTTTAAAGGCTTTAATATCCGGATTTCCTTTTGAAACTCTTCCATATCCAACAGAATCAACGCATAAGCTGTTTTCAGTTGTTATTAGATTTCATATCAATCGCATTTAATTCCCTATGTGTTGATTTTTCCCCCCCCCCGTTTTCTTAAAGCCCATCCGTCCTATTCCCTATGTTTTTTCCCTTTTCTTAATGCTCATCAGTTAACTATTTTGTCTGATTATGCTGTGTCTTTTTGGCAACCCAAACTTTGGGTAGTCCGTCAATAAATTTCATTGATTGTTTCTTTCAACGTCAGGTCTGTCAAAGCTCTGTCCTCTTCAAGAATATGACCACGTATCGTGAAAGGCTCACGGATTTGTGGTTTATTTGCTTTAGATTTAATAATATTATTTTGCTCCACGATTTCTCTCGTCTTGTGTACATTGGAGTTCGGAAATAACAATAGACCTGAGCATTTCATTCTTGCGAGTAATGATGGGTATTTATTTTAAATAGACCACTGTCCTGATGTTTATATTAAGTCTGCTTGAGATTAACACGCCAAATGATGTTGAGCTTTTTCCTGCCGTGTTATCCCTCAGATAGAAATGGGTTACCATTTTTGGCGGTGTTTTACTGATGTTATTTCAATTTATTTCTTTTACTAGTACTGTTGTTGAGAGAATTTTATTGTAATTTGTTGTGATTGGGTGTTTTCTCAAAAGATATTTCGAAATTTGGTTGTTTTTGATGCTCAAATGAGACAAAAAAGTCAGTCCCTTTACCCCAGAAGTCTAATGAGACCTTGTTCATGTACTTTATGGGTATAATAGCATGATGGACCAAATGAGAGATGTCTTTAAGAAAACAATGGACGTGAAATGGTTAAGTTTTGGTATCTCGAGCATCGTCTCTTTTGATTGGTTTCGTGTGATTCTGTGCAAACAGCATTATTTTGCATTTCCTTCATAAATTGGCTTCATTAGTTGAATCAATGAGTTTAGACCTGCTGGCGGTTTAATAACTATGGTCTTCTAGTGATAGTACATCACTGTGGGGTATCTTATGGTCTAGTTTACCTATTGTTCCGTTGGTTGACTATGAATTTTATGAATGTTCAAATATCACAATCACAATGTTTATATGGTTAAGAATGCTTAATATCGTTATACCTCCATGGTATGTACTAATTAGTGGATGTGACTGTTGTCTTCTCTGTAAATAATGGTCATCCTATTGTGGATTGCATTGGCACGGGATATTTTCGGTATTGAAATTTGTAAATTGGTTTTTCTTTTCTGTTAATAGGTTTGATCCTCAAATTTTCAAGCCTTAAAAGGCGTCTTACAGGATTGCTAACCTGGAAATTGTCCCAAGCAAGAAAATATGCTTTTCTGATTTTGTCAAAGAAGGAAGAATAATTTGCTTCATTTACCTTTTTCGTCACTCACTCAAGCTGTATACTAGTGTATACACATTCCCACTATCTATGTTCAGTTTAATCTTAGCCAAACTGTGAACACAATATCTTGACATGCATGTAATGTGTGTTTTTGAATATGTGAGTCTGACATTGCTCTAATGAACTGTGCGTTTCAAAATAGACGTACGTAAATCTGATTCAATGCCAATGTATCCATACTGTCCATATTTATTCAATGAATGAACCTATCACACACACATGTACCCACGTGACGTAAAAATCAATTATCAATGCGAATTATTAAAACAAATATTAGTAAATTATCTACAGGACCATATCATAATATGTGTTCCCTATACCTATTAATGCCAAAATCTGATTGGATATGGAAATTAACAAGTAATTAAATTATAAATTAGATGCACACTATCAATATTCTATTGTTTACATGGCCTATGGATTAAAATCAGAGAGGGCGGAAAACCTTGAGAGATTATAAGGGAGTGAGGTACATACACATTTCCTCCACCCACCCCCAAGACGGCATATTTCCTCAATAACCGTGTGAATCAATTATTTAAAGTATTTTAATGGAGGGAACTGTAACAACGGAGGTGTTAGCGTCCCGAAATTTAAGAAAGGACAGGATAGGAGTAAGCCAGTCGTTCCAAAGAAGAGCCTTAAACGCGGTTGCGGGATTTGCGGGGCGATCCAAGCAGACCTTGTTTAGACTGCGGGAGTAAAGGGACTTTTCAGTCTCATTCTGGTAGGATAAACAAGGTATATTGTATTCTATTCTCAATTTGGCACGGGTGGAAATGGAACCCACAACCTAGGAGCTTACAACCAGTTGCGCTACCTTTCAAGCTATCCAGGCAAGCCCTGTGAACCAGAAGGATGCCTTTATGCTAGTGATCGTGGTAATATGCTAATAATCATGTTCTCATTAGACTCATTTACTTCGCCTCTTCATTTACATACTAGTGTCTGTTAGTTGGTAACTCCAATATCCTGGATTTTGTAATGTCCTAGTACTCCATTGGACTTGAAAGATTCAATTTTTTAATTTCAAGTTAAAGTTGTTGTTTTTTTTTCAATGCAATGAGACCAAACTGTTGAGGTGTGATAAGATGAGTTTACGTGTCCAGAGTGTGTGCGTGCTACATTGTTTTGCTTGATTGAACAGTTTTAATTAGTTTTTATTACCAGGAGTTGCCTCTACTCCTACGACGTGTCTTGTCCTGATAAAGTTACCCTAGTAATGATGAGATTATTGGAGATCTAACGTGGTTTCAGGAGTTACCAATACAGTATACACAGGGTTAAAGTCTTTTTTGTTCCTTTCCCTCTGAAAAAAACTCGGTTTTATTTGATACGACCAGTGTAGTTAGAAAATAAAACCAAGTAGTGACAACCATTGTCATGTGCTTTTTTTCGAATTGAAAACGTCAATATTATTTCTATAAATTTATACTGAAAACTGAAAATCATGGTAGATCGGCCGTCGACGTATGGGTAGACACTAGACACAGCTTAAAATGCCTGCCGCCAATATCTTTCGTCAGTTTAATCATTTCAGTAATGTTCAAGTAATTATTTCTAGAAGTCAACGGTACTTGTTGCCTGATTTAAATAATAATCTAATAATATTAATATCCAATGTCTAGGAGCAAAATGCGTGCGAAGGTCATGTGTGGGGTGTTTGCATTGACACCATGTTAATTGAGTTGTCACCAATGTTATTAAATTAATTGAATCTTTAAAAAAATAATTATTGAAAAATTAATTATGTATTAAAATATTCAAGTCATATACCTGATTACTAATTAAGTCATACACCAACGTATGAGTAAATCCTTCAATGAAGAAGAATAAGGAGATTTTTCAGAAGTTAATTGATCTTTTCTAAGCCTCAGATAATAGTGTCTTTTCTTTAGGTGCCTATCTAAATGCTTATATATTTTTATTGATTTTTTAATGCGTTTTTCCTTGACAGTAAAAATCCATTGAGGGCTTTGTTTAATTGGATTTTAATTGTTCACAGAAGTTGGTGGGCATTTTGTAAAGTAATTAAAAGGCAATAAATAATTTAATTACCGCGATATTACCTCTACGTGTGAGGTGTAAGTATGTGATTAGCTAGTTGTGGGTAAGGTCAGTATATTAGTAGAGTTATGTTTATAGTTATTTGGGGTGAGTCTACACAAAATAAATTCGTTCCAATGTTCTATTTTCAAAGTGATCTTTTCTTACTACATTAGAACTCCAACTCAACAGACTCTTTGCTAACTATAGACTATACACTTACACAAATGCCCTTACCAGTTTAAAATTAATAAACGTATGTTAACAATGTAAAAAGAAAACTAACGCTTCTACGGACGGATATCTGTAAATTGTAAAAGTCTCTTTTGCCAAAAATACATAGCATAAAATCCCTTGAGTCGCCACTATTGAAACATGGCACTTATTAATTACTTGTTCTTATAATATGTATGTATAAGATTTGTAGCTTTTACTCGCAATTTAATTAGCCCTGGACTTCTCGTCATAATGTGATAGTAAATAAATAACATTTTAATACAATGAGTAGTACACTGTTTTATAATACATATTTTAATTAACTGCTAAACTAAAGTAAAAGTAATTAACTTGTAACCTTTGCTCTTGCCCTAATCTCTATTATACTGACGGCTAGTGACATCTCGCATTTTGCTGTAATAGAAAATGCAGCAATTAGTTGCAATATAGCACTTCAATTTTCATTTTTTATCTATTGAAATTGTAGATGTTAAATGTATGCCCTGTCAAAAGTATCGTTTACTAATTTCTCGATAAATGTAATACACACTCACTTTACCTATTCATATGGAAAATTAAGCAAGTATGTAATGAGCTTTCTTAAGTGAATAGTGAATGTTTCCGCATATAATGTAACTTGAATAAGGGAGAGCTGAGAGTTATATACTTATACAGATTATACTCGTACTACATCTTTGTAATAAAGATGTCAGGAGAGAGATCTCGAAGTTCTCAAAACTTAATGTCTTTTTGGAATTGAGTAAAAGTTGAAATTTGGACCAACTTTGAAATGAACAAAATATTAATTGATTCCATAATTCCCCAATCCTATTTCATCGAGAAAACAACCTTATAAATCATCCAAATCATATTTATCATCTGGTAACAGAAGTGTAAATAATGTTATAAAGATGTTACCATGATGGTTAGCCCGGTATGTAACCGTGGTCTAATAACCAATGGTATTTTTTAACGAAAAAAGAAAGTAATAAATCTTGCTAAGAAAGTAGTTGAGGCCTCCTCTGGTAAGCAAGCGGGCGTGGGTTCAATCCCAGCTGTAGAATTTTATCCTTTGATTGAACAACCTTTGACTAATTGGGACTCCAAGGGTTAGGTGGTAGGCCTCAGGCATTAATCCAGTAGTTACTGATGGCCACTCGACACCCTGTTTTACAGAGCTGTAGACATCAAGTGGTATCAATGGATTAAATCCGTGCCTGTTTCTTTCACGAATTGTATTTTTAATAAAAACAAACATAAACCTATTACCTGAATACTGTGTCAGTGTGATTTAGACTTATCAATTATATCTCCATAACGCACAGCTAGGTAACGTAGAGAGAAAGACATTATAGTAAAAACTCCCCCTTTCTAATTCTCTTTGTTCTTCTCTGTTTGGATTCCAGGTAAGACACATGGACTTTGAACATCATAATTTCAACGTTTTTCATATAAGAGCATACTAAGGTAAAGTTTAAATTCTGATTAACCTTAGACTTAAGGTAAGACTTGTATTTCCTTAACACTTTAAAATCTGCCACATATGCTTTCACACAAGAGTTTGAAAAGTTCAATGAGAGAACAATTGAATATCTTACTCCTACTGTCGAACCGGACATAGAGACCCATTAAATGGACCCATCATTGCATCATAGGGAACATCTTTAACATTCAGAATTAGAATCTCATTTTTGGCTAATGGTCATATTACCAGAAGCACTTAGGATCTAATGTAAAATGCTCTCAATTGCATAATCAGCAAGAAAATAATCTACATATAACAATCAGAATGGGACTTCCGTTTACATGCATTAGGTTCACCTAGTCATTCTTTTATTTTGATAAATCTCTTCTACATTACAATGCTCTCAATTGCATAATCAGCAAGAAAATAATCTACATATAACAATCAGAATGGGACTTCCGTTTACATGCATTAGGTTCACCTATAGTCATTCTTTTATTTTCATAAATCTCTTCTACATTATAAACGCTTTTTCTGAAGAAAAGGGCTTTAATAATTGAAGATAAATTGACATTGTAAATCAGAGCTTAAACAGGGAAGAGAGTACAGCGTTACCTACAGTTGTGAGTATAGTTTTGGGCTATACAAAGACCCTATCGTACTTACCGATATGTACGAGTAACTATAATAAACAGACTATTTAACCATGCACAACTTCTCCTGAAGACAAGTTTTGTACCCACCTGAAACAAGAAAATTAATCAACAGTTAAAACTCAATACAATAATTATTACCTTACAGACGACACCGAAGCGAATACAATAGTCCGTCCACTATACCTTTTATTATTAGTAATAATAAAGGAAGGACGGACTAAAAAGCGTTTTCATAGAAGTAATGTCCATTATAAATCCTCTTTATATCTCCAAAGTATACAGTAAGGACCTCCAAAATTTTCAATGAATTCAGCACTTGAAGGCAATCATCACACATAAGAACACCAGAAACTAAACCTTCTACATTACCACTGTTAGAATTAGAACTTAGGTAGTTAGGTACCCACAAGAGTTTCTGAAGTACATGCTTAGAACCAAAATAGAATGATATATTCATAGAAAACATGAGTGTAAAAAACAATTAACCACAGGTAATGTAATTACTTGGCCAGTAGTTGCGTAATGAATTAAACTACACACTCACTTATGTTGAAACAATAGGTAATGAATAATGGTATTAGCCAGTGAATATTCACAATTATCAGACTAAGAAAAAACTAGTGAAGGAACCAGGAAAGTAGCCAAAAAATGCATTGTGTGTATACTTGGTAGTAGCCAGCCTCTTCGGTTTAATTGGGAACTGACGAGAGGTGAGTCATAAAATAAAGTGAACTCCAGAAGATTGGCAGATAAAAGCAAAAGTCTAAAACCCTTTGCCTTAATACCCAACATTTTAAACATTATCGCCTTGAAGATGAATATTCTCAATTGACAAAGTATTACTTTTCCAGAGCCATTTGTTTTCCTTTCGTCTGTCTTTAAGAGGCGAAGCTTTCCGAACCATATTTATGTGTTAGCACAGATATTCCATTATACTAAACTACTGCCACAGGAAGGAATCCTCATTCTTTTTTCCTCCAATAACATCAGCCTTAAAACTCCTCTTTCCCAGAGATGAATCCCAAAATCGTTCGGGTTTCGAAGAGGTCGAATGAGAAAGCACTTTCTCAGACAAATTTCATTAGCATACACGGATTAGCAGCTTCTTGCTTCTCTCATGATGATTTCTGGCGAAAGAAAGTTCTTGAAAAAAATCTCGCCTGTACTGAAATCTTTCACAAAGAGAGATATTTCGCGGCGTGAGAACTTCTCCGATGAGAAGTGAATTAATTTTAATAAAATAGAATAATATTTTCAAGCGTTTGAAACGCACAACAATTGTTAAGATTATCTTGAGCTGGAGATCACGTGTTTTATATGAAACATCAAACCGCAACACAGACAGATATGAGACAAATGTGATTTGAGTTTTGATGTGGATCTTTTTGTTGCACTGGGGACTGGGGACTAGGTTTAGTTTCTGGTGTTCTTAAGTGTGATGATTGCCTTCAAGTGCTGAATTCTGTGAAAATTTTGGAGGTCCTTACTGTATACTTTGGAGATCTAAAGAGGATTTATAATGGACATTACTTCTATGAAAACGCTTTTTCTGAAGAAAAGGGCTTTAATAATTGAAGATAAATTGACATTGTAATTCCGAGCTTAAACAGGGAAGAGAGTACAGCAGTTTTGATGTGGATCTTTTTGTTGCACTGGGGACTAGGTTTAGTTTCTGGTGTTCTTATGTGTGATGATTGCCTTCAAGTGCTGAATTCTGTGAAAATTTTGGAGGTCCTTACTGTATACTTTCGAGATCTAAAGAGGATTTATAATGGACATTACTTCTATGAAAACGCTTTTTCTAAAGAAAAGGGCTTTAATAATTGAAGATAAATTGACATTGTAAATCAGAGCTTAAACAGGGAAGAGAGTACCTACTACCTAGAATTGTGAGTAGGTACATAGGTATTCTTTAACCACGATCGAATAAACTACGGGCTAAAAATTCCCGGAGGGACGGACCCAGCTTGTTCTGAAGAAAAGGGCTTTAATAATTGAAGATAAATTGACATTGTAATTCAGAGCTTAAACAGGGAAGAGAGTACCTACTACCTACTAAAAATGTAGATAAAATTTTTTAATCCTTCCTTGAGCTCTGGTCCAAGGCCCGCTGGACTGAAAGTATAGAAGCATGTAAAGTACTTACACTTAACAAGCAAGTGACGGAAGTATTTAACAAACTATTAACGCGAACACACACACGCAGAAGAAGTGGACTACATTTTATAAAGCACAAACCTACTGGGTGGTTCAGATATTTCAGAATTTCAGAACTTGTTTTCTTTTATAAAGCTGAGTAAGAGCATTGCCTATAAAATGTTTTCCGTCAGTGAGGGCTAAATTTTACAATTTACATTCTTTATTATTAGTCTTGTATTGTATCTCCTTGAGAACTTAGCACATTGTCCAAGTCAAGTTCACAGCTTACCATCAAGCCTATCCCAAGATTCCCAAGTACCAAGTCCACTACAATATCATGATACCTAACTACCATAATGATGATGTGCAATATTTCAACACATAATAAATCAGCGAGCGCAGCTGAGAGCTTTGCCTAGCAAATCTTTTCTGCCAGTGAGGGCTAACAATTTACTTTCCTTTTTATTAGTTTTGCAACTAGTTGTCATTTGTCATATTGTCCTTTCCTTAATTTTAAGCAATCCTTCCCTTTTGACAATTTAAAATTGCATCATTTCATTCAAAACATTAGCAGGAGCAATAGCGAGTACACAGTATATTTAGTTCTGAGGTGATATTGAAAATTGGCTCTTTCTTCATTCTCAATTATTCAAAGTTTTCATTATTAGAAAGGTCACTCCACCCTATGGTTCAATGCGAGTGGTCTGTGAGATTTGTTATTATTTCAATTAGATTTATGAATGATTAATTAAATCCCCAGCATATACTGTATGGGTATAGTATTTTGTATGACTATAATGTATGTAGTATTTTGTGTATTACTATTTTGCTGGACTTGCCTGGTGTATCCCACGTTCATTGCTATTGTAATCCGCCCGAAGATTCAATGGTTTGACAGAACATTCAAGACCTTAGAGCTGGAATAATCATAGTTCTTGAACATAAAACAATTAATATGGTGGTACTTGTTGCTTCTTTTTTGGTAGGATGTCAGAATTGTGAGACGTTATGTACAATCAGAATTTGCTGAAATCTTTAGAATTTCTGCCAATATCGTAGATACCTTGGTAATTCTAGTGTGCCTAGATGTCGACTGCATGGTCCTTACTACGAGAATTACTCTTAATTCGCTCGCTATACATTCTGCAGAATTCTACTGTTCTAGAAAGAGTAATCTCTACAGTACAAACCTTTAGGATTGCTGCTGGCTTCGCGTGTTATTTTCTACAGGCGGTTCTCTCCACGGGAAAGAGGTTTACATGAAAATTTTGATGAAATAAAAGATCACCCTGCTCAAAACTGTGAATGAAAATCAGTTGTTTCTTTTTCCATTATTAATGAAAAATGCTCCTTTTATGTCCATCTTATTAATATTATACAAGAAAGCTTCAATAGGAACTCATCCCTACAGGGAATTTAGCAAAAAAAAAATCCTCTGCTACCCACATACAAAATTTGTTAATCAATGGGAGAGCTCATCCCTACAGGGAATTAAAAAAAAAAAAAAAAAAAAAAATCTCTGCTATCCACATGCAAAATTTGTTAAAACTTGGTCAACTTTATGCGAGTAGAGATAAGGCATAAATTTCAAATTCGGAAAACGTATCTGACAGTCGCTAGTTGCTAAAATTTATTGCTAAGTGCTGTCAAACTTTCTTGACTTGGCGGGCGCCGCGCTTCTAATATTGTTTCTATCGTTGTTTTCCTGGTCAAAACTTGAAACACCCTGTAAGCTTTTGAACTTTTGAGGCAAACACGTACGTTGATTATTCAGATAATAAATAATAATAATACTATTAACTCGGCAAATACTATTTTTATTGCCCTCAAGTATGTGCACTCGATTTAATGACAGCTTTTTAAAATCGTTTAATGTTCGGCATTGAAATTTCAAGTGCACTTGATTATTATGCACTATTAAGTGGAATATAATCTCTTATACATATCAGACATATCAATATTCAAGACTATACCGAGACTATCTACGTAGATTTTAGAAGAACCTTATCTATAATGACTTCCTGAGAATTAGCTTATCCTTAAAGGAAAGTTAGCTTTAAAAAAAGGTACATGAAAAATAGCAAATTAGTCAGAACCACATTTGGAACTTCAAGAAGTTCAAATGATGACGTACAACCAGTGAATGAAACCCAGACAAAAATGGACGAAAACACCCAAGCCACTTTTCAAGCCTAGAGCGATCCAGAAAAACGTGCAGCACTAAACATGGCCAAATCAAGAACATTAATGTAGATCAGATACTAAAACAAGGGAACCGAAAAAGTTAAATATAATTACGGGGAAAAGAATGGCGTCAAAATTGACCAATCAAATGCCTTGAGACTATGCTTAGCACGAACTTAAGAGCCAGCATTTTGTTCATAAATATGGGTGTAAGGCCTGCCGTATGCTCTGAGACCGTCTGACAAACCGCGGTCTCACAGACCTTGGTCTGTCAGACCGTCTTAAAGTGTGTGGCGGAAAAAGCTGCAAATACTATTTTTATTGCCCTCAAGTATGTGCACTCGATTTAATGACAGCTTTTTAAAATCGTTTAATGTTCGGCATTGAAATTTCAAGTGCACTTGATTATTATGCACTATTAAGTGGAATATAATCTCTTATACATATCAGACATATCAAGATTCAAGACTATACCGAGACTATCTACGTAGATTTTAGAAGAACGTTATCTATACTGACTTCCTGAGAATTAGCTGATCCTTAAAGGAAAGTTAGCTTTAAAAAAAGGTACATGGAAAATAGCAAATTAGTCAGAACCACATTTGAAACTCCAAGAAGTTCAAATGATGACGTACAACCAGTGAATGAAACCCAGACAAAAATGGACGAAAACACCCAAGCCACTTTTCAAGCCTAGATGAGCAATCCAGAAAAACGTGCAGCACTAAACATGGCCAAATCAAGAACATTAATGTAGATCAAATACTCAAACAAGGGAACCGAAAAAGTCGAATATAATCACGGGGAAACAATGGCAAGACCAAATCAGTGAATGAAACCCAGACAAAAATGGACGAAAACACCCAAGCCACTTTTCAAGCCTAGAGCGATCCAGAAAAACGTGCAGCACTAAATATGGCCAAATCAAGAACATTAATGTAGATCAAATACTCAAACAAGAGAACCGAAAAAGTCGAATATAATTACGGGGAAACAATGGCAAGACCAAATAAAAAAGAATTGTTTCCGATATGTTGACATATCTGGAGGCGCTTCACCATAAATCAAGTGCAACACAATCTACATACTCCATATTGAACTACTCGCAGAATTCAACCTGATGTAATTGGACCACTAAATACCAGGCGTTACACAATGGAATGATTTAGATGAGACAATTGAAAGTCATGGTCACAAACAGGCTTCCAAAATGGTGGGACAGGTCAACATTGTAAGAACCATAAGAACAAGTCGAACCTAAGCCCTCAGAAAAAAAATACATTTCCTAAACCTAAATTTCGAGTTCACAAAAAGAACCAAAGACAAATGGATTATTAATTTATAGCAATAAAACACGTCCGAAAGTCACTGCCAAGGTATAAACAACACCAATTTCAATCCAATTCAAAACAGATGGCCTCAGCAAAATAATTATTCTCATCGACCTATTCAATTGTCACTTGGACGACTTTCATCTCAACATAGTGAACATGAGACCAAGCTGTCGACAAAAGAAATTAAACAACTTGTCTCAGTGACTTAAACAGATGAATGACTTAAACCAGAATAAGACCAAATTAATTAGATGGTAAAATAAGAGGTAACATTTGTCAGAGCACTGCCAAGGTTCAAGGAAAACAATGCCACAAACCCAAAACGGAATTGGTAGAAGATGTGTTTCTTCTACAAATAACCAACACTGAAAACAATAACAATAATAAAACACATATGGACTTTCGGAAAAATGACATCTCCACTAATACAAAACATACTATGGTAAGTGGTTTATTCCCAGTTGTGGACATTTACAATTCACTCCAAAAATGCTAGACCAATTAAAATATTTTCAAATTTTCCCCCAAGTTTCCGCATTAGAGTTTTGTTTTGGTTACGTTGAAGTCTATCACAGTCCTAAACCTTCCTGTTCTTCTAAACTGAAGCAAGCAATCCTAAAGGTTTGTACTGTAGAGATTACTCTTTCTAGAACAGTAGAATTCTGCAGAATGTATAGCGAGCGAATTAGGAGTAATTCTCGTAGTAAGGATACTGCCAAGGTATAAACAACACCAATTTCAATCCAATTCAAAACAGATGGCCTCAGCAAAATAATTATTCTCATCGACCTATTCAATTGTCACTTGGACGACTTTCATCTCAACATAGTGAACATGAGACCAAGCTGTCGACAAAAGAAATTAAACAACTTGTCTTAGTGACTTAAACAGATGAATGACTTAAACCAGAATAAGACCAAATTAAGACTAGAATTACCAAGGTATCTACGATATTGGCAGAAATTCTAAAGATTTCAGCAAATTCTGATTGTAAATTGTTCTAATATCTTGTGTTGTGTATATGTGTATGGAGCGGCGAGCCTCTGAGTACATTATACAATAGAAAATACTGGGTGACTCGGTGACCTTTCTAATGAAAACTTTGAATCATTGAGAATGAAAAAAGAGTCTATTTTCAAAATATTGAGAAAACTCTTCCTGAAGCAATTACGTTTACAATAGACATGTAAAAAAGATTATAAAGGAAAAGAATGCGATGATCAACAGAAAATTGTGGTTTATTCCCAGTTGTGGACATTTACAATTCACTCCAAAAATGCTAGACCAATTAAAATATTTTCAAAATATGACAAATGACAACTAGTTGCAAAACTAATAAAAAGGAAAGTAAATTGTTAGCCCTCACTGGCAGAAAAGATTTGCTAGGCAAAGCTCTCAGCTTTCGAAAAGACGAGTGACCAAATTCTGAAATTCCTGAACCACCCAGTAGTTATGTGCTTTATAAAATGTAGTCCACTTCTTCTGCGTGTGTGTGTTCGCGTTAATAGTTTGTTAAATACTTCCGTCACCGTCACTTGCTTGTTAAGTGCATATTTTCAAATTTTCCCCCAAGTTTCCACATTAGAGTTTTGTTTTGGCTACGTTGCTTTTAAGTCTATCACAGTCCTAAACCTTCCTATTCTTCTAACCAGACTTGACCAAACAAACATTACCAGAATATAGCAGAGGCTGAAATGAATTAATATTGTGCAGAAAACTGGACGTAACGTCTCACAATTCTGACATCCTACCAAAAAAAGAAGCAACAAGTACCACCATATTAATTGTTTTATGTTCAAGAACTATGATTATTCCAGCTGTAAGGTCTTGAATGTTCTGTCAAACCATTGAATCCAAAACCATTTCCATTCGGGCGGATTACAATAGCAATGAACGTGGGATACACCAGGCAAGTCCAGCACAATAGTAATACACAAAATACTACGTACATACATTATAGTTATACAAATCCATTCGGGCGGATTACAATAGCAATGAACGTGGGATACACCAGGCAAGTCCAGCACAATAGTAATACACAAAATACTACATACATTATAGTCATACAAAATACCCATACACTATATGCTGGGGATTTAATTAATCATTCATAAATCTAATTGAAATAATAACAAATCTCACAGACCACTCGCATTGTAATCAACCATAGGGTGGACTTATGAGTTATGCAATAGCTGGACGCTTGCTGATTTATTAAGTAGTGTTGAAATATTGCACATCATCATTATGGTAGTTAGGTATCATGATATTGTAGTTGCGGGATTTAATTAATCATTCATAAATCTAATTGAAATAATAACAAATCTCACAGACCACTCGCATTGTAATCAACCATAGGGTGGACTTGTTATGCAATAGCTGGACGCTGGCTGATTTATAAGGTGTTGAAATATTCCACATCATCATCATTATGGTAGTTGGGTATCATGATATTGTAGTGGACTTGGTACTTGGGATAGGCTTGATGGTAAGCTGTGAACTTGACTTGGACAATGTGCCAAGTTCTCAAGGAGATACACATGGTACTTGAAAATGTATTGCTAATTAGCTAAGGTAACTTCCAACACAATGTAAGTTTGCCAAATTCACACGATAAGTTTTAAACCTTAAATTTTTGAAAAAAAAAAAAAAAAAAAAAAAAAAAAAAAAAACTGTAAACTTAACATAAACAATACTTTCTCATCACAATGTATATGTTTCCTATATTCCTATACATTTACATAATGTAAAAAAAACATGTGTTTTGTGCCCCTCTGTGTTAAAATTAAGGTGTCTTTAACAAATGTATGAGTTTGCCAAGTTCACACGATGTCTTTTCTTTTGCCCGAGAATAATCCCATGACTTTTAAAATCAGGATCACTGTCAATATTATACTGGAATGTCAGTACTGTTGACAAAATTTTAAATAAAGCATAGTCCAAATTATCACAATATTAATTATTTTGATTTCTGTGTAATAGGACTACCTACTGGAATTGTGCAATCCAGCCATAAATTCCAATCAGGAAAAGTGCCTACCTCTATGGGAATCACCTTTCCCTAAATTCTAGAATTTTTCTTTATCCTAGAGGACCTCGGAGTTTCAACATTTTTCCTGGGAGTTTCAACAACTTTCTATTACCATCTCCTCCTTAGTCTTATGACGTATCGAGAGGGACCATAACACACAGGCAAGGAATGAAACCTACCACGAACAATGTTTTCGGTCCGGTTTTTTCCTTTCCTACTTTTTGCACGTCGAATCGTTTTACGCTCTTACGTCTAATGGACAACTCATGCAACAAAGCCCTCTAAACCAGGTATACCTAACTATAGTGGTCCATAACTATATAGTGCTATAGTGGTCGGTACATACCATCTCCTTCTTATGAGTCTTATGACGTATCGAGAGGGACCATAACACACAGGCAAGGAACGAAACCTACCACGAACAATGTTTTCGGTCCGGTTTTTTCCTTCTCTCCTACTTTTTGCACGTCGAATCGTTTTACGCTCTTACGTCTAATGGACAACTCATGCAACAAAGCTCTCTACTCCAGGTATACCTAACTATATAGTGGTCCATAACTATAGTGCTATAGTGGTCGGTACGGAATGTGTAACAGATCCAAACCTAAAAAGATACCTACGTACACACAGAGTTTTGCATGTACAGGGTACCTCTAGTCTTATGACGTATCGAGAGGGACCATAACACACAGGCAAGGAATGAAACCTACCACGAACAATGTTTTCGGTCCGGTTTTTTCCTTCTCTCCTACTTTTTGCACATCGAATCGTTTTACGCTCTTACGTCTAATGGACACGTCGTGCAACAAAGCCCTCTACTCCAGGTATACCTAACTATAGTGGTCCATAACTATATAGTGCTATAGTGGTCGGTACATATACGGAATGTGTAACAGATCCAAACCTAAAAAGATACCTACGTATACACAGAGTTTTGCATGTACAGGGTACCTCTGAGATATTTCACTTTAGCTTTCTTGTTCATTTGGGAAGAAAAAGAGAAATCAAGGAATTTAAAATGCTGATCAGTGATCAAGAATAAAATTACTGAATTTCTGAACAAATATCCTTTTGTCCTTTGATGCAAGAGATTTTTTATCACAAGGTTCGTCATATTTCGTTCCCTCTTCTTTATTTATATGTACCTATGAACCTATAGGATCTAGTCTTTTTCTGCTGGAATTTCAACCAGGAGTGTAGCTCCTCAATTTCATTGTCCGTGTTTCCTGGGTACCTCTGAGATATTTCACTTTAGCTTTCTTGTTCATTTGGGAAGAAAAAGAGAAATCAAGGAATTTAAAATGCTGATCAGTGATGATCAAGAATAAAATTACTGAAATTCTGAACAAATATCCTTTTGTCCTTTGATGCAAGAGATTTTTTATCACAAGGTTCGTCATATTTCGTTCCATCTTCTTTGTTCATATGTATTGTACCTATGACTATGAACCTATAGGATCTAGGGGAAAGCCTTTGAACCTTATCAGTCTTTTTACACACAGCTTTCGTCTTTTTCTGCTGGAATTTCAACCAGGAGTGTAGCTCCTCAATTTCATTGTCCGTGTTTCCCCCCTAAACTGACCAACTGACCACCCAGTGCAGTCATCCATGCAAATACATAATGGATGCAAATAATAAAGAGCTAGCTGCATACATAGTTGCACATGCACACTGCATTATCAAATGCAAGTCTCGTCACGCCATTATAAGGACTGCATGCTCTCCAATGTCCAAACTGTGAGGTGCAAGCGCTCCTATTAGTGGTTTTCAACCTATGGTCCGCGGATTGTGGCCCGCGAGACAATTTTATATGTTTGGTTTTGCAGGCGAGTCGTCAGGCTAAATGCCGGGCGTCTACGCTTCCAATGTGTGGCGGGCCAATAAAAGAGGTCCAAAATACTTTTATAGACGGTACAAAAAAAAAAAAAAAAAAATTTTCCTATAAAATAG